>NC_050198.1:10760000-11060000 GCF_004126475.2 Phyllostomus discolor | reverse complement strand
TCCAATCTCTGAAAAGTTAGTGAGCTAGTAAAGAGAATGAGATGGAGCTCAGTCTATTGTCCTAGAGGAATGGAGATACACACACACACACAAATATATATATATATATATATTTTAATTTTATTTATTTACTTTTAGAGAGAGGGGAAAGAGGAGAAAGAGAGGAAGAGAAATATCAATGTGTGGTTGCCTCCTGCGCACTCCATACTGGGGGCCTGGCCCGCAACCCAGGCATGTGCCCTGACTGGGAATCGAACTGGTGACTTTGGTTTACAGGCTGCTGCTCAATCCACTGAGCCACACCAGCCAGGGCCATAATCTCATTTTATAAAAGAAAATAAACTGAACCCCCCCCTCCCCTGCTCCCAGGCTGCTGTTGCTCTCTTTCCATATCTGTTCAGGTTTGTGTGAGCGTGGAGGAAAGGCGCAGTCTGTTAACTATGATTACCTCAAGCAAATCAGCTTGGAAGAAGTGTGTGGATGAGATCACTGTTTGTCTTTATACTTATTTCGTGTTGTACAACATTTGTTACAACACATATTTTGCAATTGAAAACCCTATAAAGTTAAAACTCACTAAAGCCATTTTTAAAAGGATGATAATGTTCCAGATAATGGGGATTGGGGAGGCAGGAAGCCTTTTACTTTCTTCTTTGTACCATTGTTAACTTTTCATATCCTCTCAAAAAGAAAGTGTGTTAAAAAAATTTTTAAGGTGGCTGGTGTGGTTCAGTGGATTGAGTGTTGGCCTGAGAACCAAAGGGTCGCTGGTTCGATTCCCAGCCAGCGCACATGCCTGGGTTGCCAGCCAGGTCCCCAGTTGAGGCATGTGAGAATCTGATGTTTCTCTCCCTCTTTCTCCCTCCCTTCCTCTAAAAATAAATAAAAATCTTTCAAAAATTTCTAAGGAAACCAGTACATACTGAAATACTGGATGTTTGAAAAGAAAATTGCTGGACACAATAAAATCAATGCTGTGGTTACAAGACAAATAAAAGATTTATGTGTGTGGACTGAGACTGGAAAAGAACAAAGATGCACAAGCCCTTTAATAAAGCAAATGTCTCCATGGGTGATCATTTTTCCAGATTTTGTTATGAAAACATGCAATAAAAATAACCTGCAAGATTTCCATGTTTGTATAGTTAAGTAAATTTGCCCTTTAGAAGTTATTTTTCTGAAGAAAAATTAAAGCATACTGCCCTGGGAGTAACAGGAACTAAACCTTTGAAATTCTGTCACAACCACTACCCCGAGAGGGGACAGTGCAAGTCAGTAAGGGAAAATGAGTATGTGATATGCAAGGTGAAAGATAACGTCACACTTTGCTAATGGACTAATGCTAGAGGGCCACCCAGAACAGGACTAACCCTTATGATTTCATGAGCATGGCATAAGGGAACAACTCCTCTCTGCTTTGCCTGAGTCCCAGGCTGGGAGCGCTGGGGAGGATGCCACAGCCATCCTCGTCCACTTGCTCCATTTCTCTGGTGGGAAACCAAGCCATCTCCCTACAGCTCACAGAGGGGAGCATGGGCCCCACACCTTCCAATGACCGGCTGCATTGGTCTTCAAGGACTACAAGGGGCGGGGAGGGAAATAGACTCAGCCTCTGGATTTCCCAACCCAGCTTTACTAAATGAAGTCACTCAACTGGTGGTTTCTTGCAACTATTTTCAATGTGGTTAGAACCGAGAGAGGAAGGGTATAATTAGAACCTCCAAAACCCCAACAGATGGCTCTGCAAGACCTCCCCTTATTTCAAAGTCCAGGCAAAAGGAAATGGGTTCTGCTTTCAAAGCCAAACACAAGTACGAAGAAAGGAAAAGCAGAAACTGGCCCCTCTTGGAAAGCAAAATACTGTAATAGAGTTCTAGCTAACTGCTCTATTTTCACCAATGCATTTAGATACTTCTGTGGTAATTCACATCATGACTGAACAAACGCCATCTACAATTCTTAGGCCGGTTTTCTGTAGCAAAGTATCCTAATGACTTTCCAGTATCAGCAGGTCATTATGATGCGAAATCCCTTGTTTGCAAATAAGAGCAATGCCAAGTGGCATGGGACAACGTGAAGAGGGAAAACGAAGGAGACTCATTCTTGAGTTGTACCTCAAACTTAATACACTAAGGATTTCCATCTCAGAGGTCATGTAAGTGATTTTAAAGTCTGAGCAGGTGCAGATGCTACACCTGTGTGCGACAGCGATACCTTCATTGGTGCTAAAAGTACAGGACTACTGAAGGGGTCCCATCACTTCCAGCTTATACTGTGTTGGGAATTGACTGCGTGATTCAAGTTTCCTCGTTTCCATGGGTGTGGGTGTGGTTGTGCCTTTGTCTATAGCCAACACTCCACTAGGGTAACGTAAAACAAAATAGGAATTTATTTACAACAATAGCAGATGTCAAAAATAACAAGAACAATATATAACAAATCCAAGAATTATTTTATGAAAAAGGCAAACAATATATACACAAAAGACAAAACAAAACCCAAAAGGGCAAACTTAATTTTGACCTTATCCAAACAGTTACAGAAAGTGGCAAAATGGGTTTTCAGATATGAATTACTTAAGTAAGGTTGGGCCAACTGATTACACACACACGCACGCACACACGCTTTTCAGCCCTTCTCTTCTACCTACCACATCTTCCTCTGAGTTCTATTTACCTTGGAGGAGTGTAACTTAGGGAGGTTATACAAGATTTACGAAGATCAGGCTATTTGTGATCTAAAGGATTTACTTACTGACTGGCAGGCTCACACTAAAAGGGGTAAACCCGAGGTATAAATTGTGAGTCCCATTTCACCTTCAACTGCTTATTTCTGGCTTTTGTTTGTATGTGTGTGTTTCTCATCTTTGAAGTTTCTTAAGTGCTCTAAAACAGTGTTTCCAGAACTTGAACATGAATCAGAATCACTCTGAAGGATGTATGAAGACATAAGATCACTGGGTCCCCAGGCCCAGTTTTCCAATTCAGTGGGTCTGGGGTGGGACTGAGAATTTGGCAGCATCTGAAAACCACTGTTCTAAAACAGCACCCCTTTTAAGATTTTGACTGGGCATGCTTTTCTTTACATGAATCTTAGAATTTGTGGAAAATAAAGGAAATTAATAGTAAGACTCCCAGAGAACAGAGCAATACCTGATCTGACTGCCTGGGATCACAGACTGGAATGATGGTATCTGTCAGGCATTGTATTACAACTTAAGTTTCTCAGCATGCTAAGATTTTTCTGATTTATGGCTCCACAGTGACATTCACTATGTCCTCTGGATCACTTAAGTCAAGTTTTGATTATTTACTGTCTCAACTATTAGGCAAACACTTAACTCTTATATAGTTCAAGATCAGCAGGATTTCGTCTTTAAAAATCAGTGACTCAAATCTATCTTGTTCTTTTTTGACTCCTGACCACTTGTACCTACTTTCTGATTTTTATTATGACAATGACCATTCTCTAGTATGTTAGTGTCTACCACAGCCCTCCAAGCTGGCACCAAAGGGTAACCTTAGGGCAGGGCTTCTGCTGTGGAGGGTGGTGACAACCCCCACTGACTCAATGTGCTACAAATTGATACTGAAATGAACTTTAAGTGCTCTCAAAAATCACTTTACCCAAGGGAAGTCATCTTGGCAATTGGAGATGCTAATAAAACAAATCCTTCATGAAGATAAAAGAAAAAATGAATTTCCAGGATATGCTCATCAAAGGATTCACCAATCACCTCTTCCCTGAAATATTACTTGCAAATTTGCAGGGCTGAAATATTATCAGTATTTGCATTCGTCACAAAACTCAAAGCAATCAAGCATTTTGAATTCCACTGCTGCATAAAAGGAATTAAGAAATGGGGAAATGAAAATAATCCACTGCTTTTGATGTTTATTAGGTTTACAAAAACTGTACATTTTTTTAAGAAAAAAGCATTAACTTAGTACAGGTATCAAATAGACTAAACATTCAGTAACAGGAAAATATTCTGATTTTTATTTTTGCACGTTATTCTCAAATACACAATTACAATAATGTCACACATCCCTATATGATTTTCTTTTTATGTATTTTACTTTTTTTACAAAGTGTACAGAGGGAGGGACATACAATATTTAATAGGATATTTCTACAGAACAATAACTTATATTATGTCCTTGTAAAAATCTGTACCTCTTTAAAACATTTAACTGAAACAACCATGTTTTTTAGCTTTGCTAATCAAAATTGTTTTAAGAATTAAAACTAGGTTGTAACTAATGTCAGTACATAAGTGACTACAATTTCATTTTCTCTTTATACAGACAAACACATTTTATAATATTCACTTGACCAAACCCTTAAATACCTTTTAAAGGTTTCAATATTGTGCTTTAAAAAGAACTGTGTATGATTCCAGACTATTAAGAGAAATATAAAGTGTGTAAAATGCTGTGTTCTTTATCTTTCAGTTTATTTAAAAAAATATAGATGACCAATTATTTATATTTTCTGTATTACTTTTACAGAATGTTTTAAAATTACTAAATTTCCGGTTTAAGTGTTTTTACATTAATCTGAGAAAAATAAAAAATAAGGGAGATTTTAAAGGTTCTCACAAAAAAACAGACAGAGCTTTCAAGAATAGAACTGCTACAGGGTAATGAATCACACAATTTTAAGTTACTTTTTTTTAAAAAGCACGTTATGGAGGCCAAGAGGACACAGGAGTTCCCACTGGGACAGGCCCAGGCCTTGGTTCTGACTGGCATTCAGGTTGGAGTTCATACCAGCTTAAAGGACTTGACTTAGAACTGGACTAAATGAACCCAGCACTTCAAACGCTTGCCAAACACTCAGTATTTAGATTTCTAACCCTACAAACTCTTGAATACAGATATCAACGACAAAGAGAAAGATGAAAGAGAAAGAGGATGGAGCACCATAATGAAGAGGCAAGGCAGCTATCAAGTGGGAAGAAAAATCCTAAATCTCCCATGATGTGCCAGGTACTCGTATGTGCTGACAGCCAATTTAAGGACTCCCAAAACTGTCTTCTGTTCCCCAAAATGCGTCTTAACACAACCAAATTCTCATTAACTGCATCCACTTTATGAGCCAGAACTATTTGCTTAAACAATATCAACCCTCAAAGAAAAACAAAACAGTGAAAGACTTGGTGACGTTCCAAATAAGGCCTCAGATTTCCCTCATGCACTTAAAACATACCTTTATCTTATGTTCTAATCAAAGCCAACTTGTGCATTAAGTTTTTCAAAGTTGCCTAGCTATAACTAAGAAATAACAGAGTAGGCTGAACTTGAAAAGTGTAAATCATAATTAGCACCCAGTCTCTGGTACATGGAGCCGTAGCTTCCTGAGTCTCCCTCGGTTGGTGATACAGAGTCCTCGCAAGGGCTTCTCAGAGAGAACCAAGGAAGGTCTATCTGGATACTCATTAGCTTTTCAGAAAAATATAAAGGCATGGAGCTGAAGTTGTATGAAAACATTCTATCTAGAAACATCTTAACTTCTATTTTTCAATTACCAAAGATATTTAAAAGAAAATACCTTTAACTCTTTAAAAATACTAGTGTCCTTATTTTCCTTCTAATTCTTCACCTGAGTAGTCTCTCTGAAGAGCATGATTTACAAAATGCTCTCATACATCCCTGCATCTTTCATGTTATTGTAAATTTAATACTTTTCATTATAGATTTTAAACTACTACTTGGGGTTGTGTGTATAAATATGTAAAATAAGCAATACACACAGATACATGTTTTATATATATATATATATATATGTGCATATACATAATTCAGGGTACATTTACATATATAAAGTTGCAAAAGATCCTAAGAGCTACAAATTACCTCTAGGAGATTCCAAAATGCAGTCCCCAATAAGTCTCATTTGTAGCACACAACCATTCCAAGACAAAGCAGCACAGACAGAATAATCAAAATACAACAAGATCAAGCAAAATTTTTCAGTAAAGTTTTCTAAAACTTTGCTATGCTGACAAAAGATGTAAATACTCCAAAGAAAGCCCCCCCCCCAAAAGAATATTTTGTCTGCTAAACAAAATGAAAAGTAAACACAAACCCAGCCACTGTTCTTTACTCAGCAATGCCAGGGATGCAAAAGTTCAAACGGAAACTTTCATTGTCATGTGGTCTGAAAAGATTAAGCAAGACAAGTAAATGACTTCCATGGTAGCCTAATTAGACATGACTGCTAAATCTCCCATTTATGTTAGTAGATGTCTCTGACAATTTTATTGTGAGAAATCCATCAGGGAAAAATAGTTACTCTGAAAGTAATAATGATGACTCAATCTAAAGTTTCCCTAACTTTAAGTTAAATGCTCTTAGAAGAGTACCATCAAGGTAAGCAAGGTAAATATTTAAATAAATATAAAACTAATAAGATAGGAAATTTCAGTACAGAAGCAAGATTTACTTCATTAAAAGCAACTTGTTTCTTGCTGTTCTTCCCCATTGATTAAACAAACTGAATAGAATTCAGAACACACTACTGAACAAAATATAAAAAAAAGTAACTAGAAGCAATATTCTATTTGTACACAGCATAAATCAATATACAGTATTGTATGTGAATGAGACTGATTTGCTTTACAATGAATTTTCTGCGTCAAGGCCAACATCTCCACAAACGTCTGTGAAAGTATTATCAGGGCAGGCCCACTTCTTTATGATGCCGCATAATGTGCTGGTTCTTTTCTGAAGGTCTTCGGAACCCTTTCTTGCAGTATTCACAACGGTGAGGGTAGTCTTTCGTATGAATGGAAATAACATGCCGTTTAAAGCCCGAGGCATCTGTCGTGCTATACTCACAGTATTCACACTGATACACTTTCCTGCCACTGTGTGTCTTCATATGCTTTTTAAGCTCATTCTGTTGCCTGAATCCCTTTCTACACCTCTTACACCTAAAGGGAAGATCTTTCGTGTGAACCGAGAGAATATGGCGACTCAGAACAAATGGATCTGCAATCTTAAAGTCACAATGTCTACACTGGTGCATTTTTTTACCCTTGTGGGCAGCCACGTGTTTCTTGAGTTCTGAAGGCCTGTGAAAGCCTTTATCACACATGTCACACTTATGGGGGTAGTCCTTCGTGTGAACTGAAATTATGTGTCGTTTCAAATCACTTGAGTTTGAACTCTTGTGGTCGCAATGCACACACTGGTGTGTTTTGCTTTCTTGGTGGATAAGAGCATGTTGCTGCACCTCTTTGGTATCTGAGAAAGTCAGAAGACAAATGTCACACTTAAATGGCATCTCTTTACTATGCTTAGTTTTTACGTGTGTTTTCAAGTTGGAAGAGTCTGCGGATCTATATTCGCAGTACTGGCATTGGTAGGGCTTCTCACCAGTATGGATTCGCATGTGCTTTTTGAGCTCTGACGGGTGGCGAAAGCCTTTCCCGCATTCCACACAAATATGAGGGAAGTTCTTGCTGTGGACGGCCAAAAGGTGGCGATTCAATAACCCTTGTTCAGCTGTTTCATATTCACAAAATTTACACTTGTACATTTTATTGGCTCCTTTTTCCTTATGCACCATTTTGTGAGTAAACAAAGCCCCAGCATGAGAGAAATGCTTCCCACACTCATCGCATTCGATGGCCTTCTCCGTCTTGCTCGTGAGCTTGTGGCTCTCCAGGTGGTTGTGTAAACTTATCTTCTTGTTGGTAGTGTAATCACAGTCAGTACAGCGGTACTTCTTCTTGGCAAGGTGTTCAGGATGGTTTTTCATGTGCCTTTTCAAAAAACCTCTTGACTTAAACTTTTTCCCACAGATCATGCAAGGATAGACAGTCAAGGGATGTCCATCAGGGCCAATTATTATTGCTAAAAAAGGAAAAGAAAGGTGCATGAGTGATCAGACCAAGTTCTGGTTTGGTTTCTCCAAGAGTTTAAAGGGTGTGTTCTGAACATTATTGGGCAAGTACTCCTAAGTTGAGCTTTTGCTACCTAACGTTGCTTTTTACCATTTTTCAACCTAAGAGATATAGCAACCTTGTCAGAAAGAGCAACCTGGTCCGGACACTTCATTATGACTATACCAACCTCACTCCCTCCAGCTAAAAAAATAAATAAATAAAATAAAATAAATATGCAACTTCCATCAACTAGTGATTAAAGCTATTATCAATTTAGAAATTGGTGGGAAATTACTCATAAAGTTTCATGATCACAATTTCTACTTTGATTATTCAAAAAAACATAATTTATGTCAATTTAGAGTAAAGCTTAAATGTACTATAAAATGTTTGAGTTGCACATGGGCAAACAAGAATAGACAGGAATGTGTCACATGAATGGAAGTACCTGTTCTGCTGCTCTATAAACTGTGCCTCCTTTCCACAGACATAATCAGATTCTCTCAATATATTAGTTATTTAAAAAATTTAATGCTTATAACATATCTGAGGGATTTCTTTTCACTTCCACATAAAATCACCCGAGTTTTGAAATTTTTCATTCATGTTTGATACATTCCCTGTTTCTTTTTATCCAAGAAAATCATTCATGAATATCACTGAATTCTTAAAATTATATTTTCCACTTCAATACACAAAAGCTATACGTGGTCTAGCAGCTAAAATGTCATCACAACACCTCTGTGGATACATACTAGCTTCATCTGAGAGCTCGCAAAGCAAGCTGCGCTGTGGTACTCGCGTGCCCTCACCTGTTTGGTACTGCCTGGAATCAGGTCTTCTCCTTTTCTTTGGTTTTTGTTTAGCCAGTCTGCCGAGCCCAGCAGACTCATCTATGTGCAAGAGGGCACTTGCAGTGCCATTCCGGTTTTCAATTCCATCAGAATTATTACCTAACGATGCGTATTGAAAAACAAAATTATACTGTATTATAAATTATAAAGAATTAGGGATTCTTTATTAACTACAACAATGAAAAGGAAGCCATGATACTCATGAATGACAGAAATTCCACACTCTAGGTAATGGGTTTCATAACCACATTTATTATAGTGAGACCAGGAGAAATGGCCTAGCTTCCAAATCTAAAAAACACATAAAAGCATTTTGCCCCATGGACTCCCTTATTGTCTCCCAAAATTAAAAAGGTACAGGCCAGATATAATCAAGATGAAAAGTTTCAGTTTGAAAGCCTATGTACTTCTTGCAATACTTCCTTCTGTGTGCTATGCTATACACATGAAAGAAAGTCCTGCTAAAAATAAAGACAAAAAAGTAGACTTTATAATCTTCCTCTACTCCTGTTCAAATCAAATAATCCTTATAAGTTAGTGGCATTTCAGATTTCTGAAATCTAAGACCACAGAAACTGTTTTTCAATCATGAATTCACGTTCAAAAACCAAGTCAATCCTGTAAGTGCTGCTATGCGACTTACCGTAAGCTGCTGCCCACGCTATTGGCATGAAGGTTTTCATTTCACTGTCATCGATTTGCTGTTCATGCGCGGCAGCTGCTGCCGCTGCCGCTGCTGCATCTTCTTCTCCTACAATCACTTCCATATAAACTTCGTCAGCAATTTCAGCAACATCTAAGTAGAAAATTACATAGACTTTTGTGACCAGGTTCATAGAGATCACAGAATAAATACTGTCATTTCATTCATTTAATAGATAAGTAGAAAGAAGGTTCAAATATTACATACCTAGAACATGACTTTCACATAGCAAGCACTCAAATATTTGAATGAATCATTCATTTTTTTGGTTTTCACCATAATTTGTTTTTAAAGCAACATTCTAAACATACATTAATAGGTCACTTATGGTTCCCTTGGAATATGGTAGCATAATAATCTCTACAATAACGCTACTTGTTTCCTTTAAACATTGTCCATATATATCATTTATGTTTTTTACAGATCTACAGAGATAAACCTTTCTCCCACAAAAAGGCCACCTACTTACTTAAATCTTCATCTTCTTGTTGAGAGTCATTGACAGTCATATAAACCATCTTTTCCCTTGGCACACGAATACCGCTATTCTGATCAAGTAGTTCCACTCCATGATCATTCTCGGGCTCACTTTCCACAATGTCTACAGTGCCACCTATCAGGGAAGATGACAGCTCCAAGAATTTATGTAAAAAATTTCAATTCCGCCTATTTCACTTATCACATTTTACATACTTTCCTACTGCTACATTGGAATCCTTGCTTAAAAGTTACCTTCAGAAAAGGTTTCCAATGTTCTCAGTCTGACCCACCCAAAAGTAATCAGGGTGAAGTGTTTGGATCAGGATGTGTAATATGCTGAAGGTGTCCCCTTACCTAAGTCATCCTCTCCAGGGTCAGCTTTAAAAATATACACCTTGATGACTTCAGGGCAAGTGCCATCCACTTTACAAGGATCAATTTCCGACTCTGCATCCAAGGTCATTCCAGAGGAACCATCGTGTTCTATTTTGCCAGCATCATCCACTAAAAAGACAGGGAACACATTATAAATATTAGTAGGTGTTTAAATGTTACCATTTCCAAAACTTTTTTTTTACCAATACAATCTTTAACTTGATTCACATAAGATTGAATGATTTTACCTCGACCGGTAGACACGTGGGGCATGGTGGGGAATGTGGCCAATGACTAAGCCAAAGCCTGGTCATGGAGGGCCTTATGTAACCAGGCACAAAAGCTCAAGACATGATCCTGGCACACTGGATGTTCCTAAATCTGGTCAGGTGTCAAAATCTCTTAGGGAACTTAAAAGTATAGGCCAGCATCCAGCAGTTCTACAAAGTCAGAATCTGCAAGTGTGGGGCCTGATATATACACAGATTTAGAGGTAGCCTGCCCTAGGGATTCTGATCAGATTTTGACAACCTCTGCTGTAGGTGATGGGACACTTTTAAGCCAAGCAGTGACAAGCTGAAATAGTCATTTTTGCTATACCACGCTAGCCTTGAGAAAGGTGGATCCAAGGGAGTGACATGAAGCAGGGAATACCACTTATCAATCTACTGCAATAATGCAGGTGACAGATGCTGAGGCCTCGAATCAGGACAGAGACAGTACAGATGGGGAAGAGGGATGGACTGACAAAGGAGACCAGAAAAACTATGGGACCTGTGATTTAGGTGACTGAATGACTAGGGAAGAAATGTTAAGAGAAATGAGGAAAGGGATCTCTCCTCCTGCATGTTTCATTAATTGAGATCCAAGGGGTAACATCTTTAAAAGCTCTCAGAGCTGCTGCCTGTCTCTATTCCTCTGTGCTCACAGCACCCTTTGATGGTATGGAGTTAGATGTGGGTTGAGGATTCAATAGAACGTTATGACTTTCTTTAAGAAGTCTTATTTTAAAGTGAACAAAATAGTATGGTGATTGCAGGGGGAGGGAGGTTAAGGTGGAAGAGGGTATGGGGGTGATAAATGGTGATGAAAGAAATATCATTTTAAAATTTTAAAAATAAAAATAAAGTGAACAAAGGGGCGGTAACTAGAATGGGTTGCAGGGTCAAGGGCTTTTATGTCTCCCTGATAAAAATACTCATGCATGCTCAATCTGTGGGAAAAAATATAATAGAAAGTGAAGGCTGAAGCGGGATATAGTGAAATTTCTGGATCAAGATCTCAGAGGGAAAGAGAGATGAAACTAGGTGCAAAGATAAAGGAATTGTGCTGAAATAGGAGGAGAAATATGTTATCCTTCCAAGACATGAGAAGGCAACCTGGATGAGAACAGGGCTACATTGTGTGTAGGGAAAGGGGGAAGGTTGTAATGCAGAAAGTTGGAGGAGTTCATGGCTGTTGGCTTCAACCATGGGTAGAAAATAGGAAAAAAGGACTTGGTTACCAGTGAAAGAATGGTAGACTGGGTTAAGAGCTTAAGAAGCTAGAGAAATTGAACTGATCCAGGACAAGCTTAATGATGTGAATGGTCAGAGAGACCAGTTGATTAAACTCTTTGTAATTAAAAAAATGAGAAACAAAAAACAAAGAGAAGTTCTCTGAACTCTGAAGACAACTACCTAAGTTCAGGTCTCTTGACTATGCTTTATAAAAATGGCTTGTAAAAAAGAGTAAATAAATATGGTTTGCAGGGGGAAAAAATCAGCATTATGTCCTTATTTCTGGCCTGATGTGTACCTGCCCTTTTCCAAAGCTAAATATTTTTATGTCATATGCCAGCTGATTGAGCCAATGATATTTTCTTTTTTTAAATCTTCAACCAAGGATATGCTTAGAGAAAGGAAGGGGGAGGGGAGGAGCAGAGAGACAGAGAGAAAGAAACATGCCTTGGTTGCCACCTATATGCGCCAACTGGGGATAGAACCCGCAACCTAGGTATGTATGCCCTGACTGGGAATCAAAACCACCTTTTTGTGAATGACACTTCAATTAACTGAGCCACCCAGCCCGGGTGCCAATGTTATTTTCTTAAAGGTGGCTTTGGAGTTTTAGGCCGAGATTGCATTAGAAGGATGAAGATCTCACCAAACTAGCAGGAAAGTCCTGAGTAAATTTGTTATGTCTTCAGATAATTCATCTCTGACAGCTGGTACTGTTGATGAAGCTTGGCCTCTTTTGGCAAGGCCTATCCAAACTGATTCTAACAAGTACTAGAAGATCAAGTGCCCTTGTGTTTACAAAGAACAAGGTCAGGCCAGCTGTTTGTGTTTACATTAGTTTGTAGGTACTCATAAGATAAACCTTTGATGACTAGAAAATCTGATCATTTTTGAGCTCGCAAAATGTCATGTATTTTACCTGTAACAGTAAAAGACATTTCTGTTTTCATAAATGTGTGGGAAACACATTTCAAATATATAGGCTTACCTGAGCTGAACAAAGCTATTCTATCATTTGACAAAAGTAGAATTAACCTTCAGATTTTCACTTTGAGAATTTGCCCCATAACTCAACCTATAAAAGTAATCCAAATATGAAATATTATAGAAGTGATTTGTTTAGAAAATACTTTGATGGTCCTGTTACTCAAAATTTCACTGTGGTTTTTAAAGCTACCAATAAAAGTGAACTTCTAAAAACAGACAAAGAAGGCTTCGATAACAATGAGTCACTGTACATATGATTTCTGCAATAAGTGCCTTCTTCTAATGCAGCAATGAAGAACTACAGCTTTAGAACAAGGTCGCTCCAAAACAGAAGTGCATAATTTCTGAAAACTAAGACTACTTCTAATAATAACTACCATTTGCATGGCATTTCACAATTTCCTTAGCATTTCTATGTACTTTTATTTATTCGATTCTCATCTGTTCCAGATAAATAAAGGCTCTGAGATGGTATGTGACTTGCCCAAAGTCAGTGAACTAGTAAGTGAGATGTGGGCGACAGAGTGAGGAGGTTCTTGTCTTTATAACCCAGACCTTTATTTTCATCTTGATTTTTTAAAGAAATGTATGTTCACTGTATATAATTTAGTATTTTTTAAAAATCACGAATAGTCCCACCAACCAGAGATACCATCATTATGTTAGCAAATTTCCTTCCCAGTTTTTCTACTTTAAAAAAAAATAAAATTGGCATTAGTTTCCTCAAGCCTTATGGAATAATAATCTATATCTCATCCAGCATTTTAAACTTCAAAACTGAAGAAAAATTTGACTTAGCACCGATTTCATTAGTAACAGCAAAACTATAGCAAAATATAGGCATACTTTATACCGCTTCAAAGGAGCTTCAGTAACATCCCCTGAAGATGAAAAATTAAGGGATGGTTATTTGCAATGCTAAGAGATGCTACAGAATCTAAAATGTAGTTCATTAAGACTTCAGAAAACTCAGTAATCCTTGGAAAAGAAAAATTACTGGAGGGCGGGGGAGGGGGGAATATACTACTTCAAACAAATTGCTTGTTAAAGAAACACTGATCTAACTTAAAAATCAGCAAAAGTAAGCTGATATGGAGAACATTTCATGGAGAATCTATACAATAAGAAATATCAGTGGTTGTGATAATGATAACACCAAACATTTACCCACCACATACCACATGTGAAGAATGATACTAAGCCCTTAAAATAGCTCATTTACTCCTCACACAACCTTATAAAACAGGTGATATTGTTTTGTTATTCTCACCTAAGTTTCAAGACCGATTTCATTATAATTTTTGCCAAGATAGAAAAATGTGTGGTATTGGACTGCAATGGAATTGCATTTTGTATATATTAACATCATAAAAAAGACATCACACCAAAATCCCTTAGACACTGCCCTCAGTCAGAGTTCTTAAAACAAAGATCACCTTACTCTAGGAGGGAATGGTGTCCTATTTCCTACCAAGTAAAATACAAATTGCAGTCTAGCAACCAAACTGAGCAAACTGCCTTCTGCCTTCACAGTCCTGTCTCCTCCAGCAGCCTCCCCAGACTACACTATGTACCCTGAACTTAATGTTTTTATTTCCATTCCTTTGTTTCTGCAACTTTACTTTTAAAAATATATAGTTTACTGTAGAGATTATATGGCTTATATTAAGAGAAGTATTTAAAAAGTATAAAAATTAAATAAACCATGCTCAAAATCTCACCAAATGGGATTATCAACAGAATTTACAGATTATTCAGACATTTCTATGCATATTTAGAAATAAAAGGGTGGAAGACAAAATAAACATTTTTTTTTTTAGTGAAAACTGGGTAACGTAACGTGCTATTTTTAAACAAAAATTATTACGTTAGAATTTACTCAGACTTTAATTCCATGATCAATCCCATTCCCTGGCTTTCCAGTCCCTTGCCCCACCTCTCTTCACTTCATCATACTGCCTGGCTGAATCAAAACCTTGGCTAAATCCAATTTTCCTCTTTGCCTCTGCGGCTAAATCGCATTGGGAACACACACATACACGCGCTGATGGCTTCACTTCAAATTCAGAACCCTGAATGTGCAGTAGACCTTTTTTGCTACTTTCCCCCTCTCCTGTTTTCCACATTCTCTCTTCTACCATCACCTCTCCACCCTCACTCTCTGATCTTTTTTTATTTTTATTTGACAAGAGAAAAACATCGATTTGTTGTTCCACATATTTGTGCTTTCATTGGTTGCTTCTCGTATGTGCTCTGACCACCACAACCTTGGTGTATGGGGACAATGCCCTGACCAAGCTACCCAGTCAGGGCTTGTTGATGATCTTCATAGGAAACAACTGAAACAATCACAAGAGATAACGGCCTACCCACCTATCAACAACTAAAGTGGCCTGAAAAATAAAAAATAAAAAAATAAAAAATAAAGTGGTCTGTAACCATAGCAAAACCATCTGCACTCCTAGCTAAAGCCTCCTCCTAACTCTCAGAACCCCCTCCACTGGAACCTTTTCCTTAGCATAACAAACAAGCTATTCTCTCATCACCTTTAAAATAAACAAAACCCCTTGATCCCATTTGTCTGACACCTCGCCTCCAATTCTTGTCAGTCCATTTCCTCTAAACTCACTTCAGTCAGGCCACTTTACCAAAATTGTTTGACAAGGTCATCCGTTCTCAGTCCTCATCTTAATTGTCTTAGCAGCACTTTCCCCACTTGGCTTCCTAGACTCAAGCTCTTGGTTTCCTCCTCCCCTCACTGGCCATGTCTCAGTCTTTGCAGGATCCTATTTCTTCACGTTGCAAACCCCAGAGCTTAGTCCTTGGTCTTGGTTTATCCACAATCACTCCTTTGGTGATCGATCTTGTTCTGTCTTAAGAGCTTAAATTTCATCTATATGCTAGCTACTCCCAATTTTGCATCTCTACTGTAGTCTTATTTCCCAAATTCAGACTTGTACATCTTTGATGTCTACCAGACATCTCACAATTAAGTCTCTGCTCCAATATCATCTTCTTAGCAAACCCTGACCATATTTGTAACCCAAAACCGTTTATACTTTTCTTCTTCCCAAGCATGTATCACCTATACAATATCACTTATTTATGTCTGTGTACCTCTGCCTAGAATATTACCTCCACGAAAGGCAGTATCATGTTTTGTTCACTAATGTATCCCAAGTGCCTACAATACTGCCCAACGTGCAGTAAAAGCACACGTTCATTTGTTAAATATATGAATAATGATATTGAGGTAAATGTTTAGGTATTACTAGTTCTTAACCCTCTAAAGATAATATAAAAAACATTGAGTCATACTTTGCTCATAATACATGAATTAATTTTAAAGCCACTATCTATTCTCACCTTACTTACTATGAAAGACGTGGAAATTAACACATCCACACACCTCTTCTTCCCAAATATTTTATAGTTAGTTTTAAGTTCATTCTATCCTCACTACAAATCCTTTTATAACTTCTCCATTCTACGGTTCTTTTTATTGATTAATCCTTTGGTTTGCTAAATGTATTATTATCACATAGAGCAGTCAAAAAGGGCTAATGGATGCTACAGTCTGAGTTCCTAAATACTTAAAAAATGTCAATCCATGAGGTTTTGACTGGGTATAAAATTTCTAAGTTACATTTTCTCAGAGTTTTAAAGACATTGTTCCCCTGTCTTCTAGCACTGAGTATTTATGTGAATATGCCTATAATGTTTTAAAGTCCACTAAACATCACTATGATTGTAACTGGGTGGTTTTATCATTGTCAATTTCTTGAAACAAAAGTTGATATCTTTATTTCAGAATAATTTCTTCCATTGTATTTTTCTAGTTCATTGGTTGTTCCCTTCCATAATTTTTTACATGTGTTTGTCTTCTTTATCTACCATCTTCTCCATAATCATTTTTCATCTTAGTTTTTTAACCATGTCATTTTTTGTAATTTCATAAAGCCCATTCCTTCTGCCCCTGGCTATAAACTGAGGCATATTTATTTATTGTTATAGTTGCTTCCATGGTGGATTTTATCTTGATATTTTTATTTTTCTCTTCCACTTCTGAATTTTGTCAGTTTACTTTCTATCAGCCTCTCTTGTCTTACAATCTTTGAACCTTTGTATTTCTTCTTTGGGTTGTAAAAATGAGATTATACTGTTTGCAATTTCACTGAGCCTATGGACCAGTACTAGTCAATAACACTTTCTGTAACGATGGGAATGTTAGGTTTTTTTTTAAAGATTTTATTTATTTTTTAGAGAGAGAGGAAGGGAAGGAGAAAGAGAGGGAGAGAAACATCAATGTGTGGTTGCCTCTGGAGCATCCCCCACACCGGGGACCTGGCCCACAACCCAGGCATGTGCCCCAACCGACCATGAATCAAATCGGCGATGCCCTGGTTCACAGGCCAGCATTCAATCCACTGAGCCACACCAGCCAGGGATAAAAGAAAGATGACTATACATAAGATTTTTAATGAAAACTTTACAAGTCTGGATTTGAACACAAGAACCTAGTACAACTAGATGTCAACTGTTACTAAGGCAATGTCTGGGGTTTTTTGATGACTTTCTTAGAGGGTTGAACTTCCTTAAAGAATAAAGGCACAAGATGATGTACAGCTAAAGGCTAAACCAAAGTCATGCATTTTACTCCTTAGCAACCAAGTTTAAGAAGGAACAAAGGGTAGAAAATGGAAAGAGAAGTACTTCACCAGATCCTCATGCCTTCATAAAGCAGGGTGAACCCAATTCCCTACTTTCTCCAGCCTTGCCCCTGGGTTGCCTGGTCTTGTAATAAAAAAATCTGACAGTGGTATTTAAAAACAGCATTTTCATATTAAGTAGTGCATCTTACATAAAAACCTAAAAGACTCCCTCCCATCTCAGGTGTGGCCCCTCAATACAATTCAGAAACCTATCTTGTAAATTCTTAGCTTCCTGCCCTGACCCATCCCCCTGACAAAGGCTTTTCAACCCTTTGTCACTATCTTTCAGCTTTCCCCCCAACCTCTGCATATCCTTCTATATTAGCAGGTGAATTTACTGCAGAGAAAATAGCTCCCTACATTCAAACAGTCCTTTTACTTTTTGTCCCTAATTTCCTCCTCCCAGGTAATGGCATGACCAGGTTCCCCATCTCCCAAGGTAGAAACCTCAGGATCTTCTTGATTTCTTCCTCCCTCAAATCCTCACCCCTACTGTTACCAAATCTCATCCACTTTACCTCCTGATTAATCTCTCTTGAATCCAGCTCCCTTTCTCTGTCTCTGTTACTGTGAAGGTACCTAGGATCTTCTTTATTTCATATGTGAACCATCTGAACTATTCTCTGCTACTAATCTTTCCCTCACCCATTCTTATTCCGTATTATGACCAGAATTATCTTTCTACAATAAATTCAAACTTGAAACAGGGTACCATATTTTCCCCTGTCAAACTGGCAAAAACTAAAAAGGAAAATAATACCTTGTGTTGGTCAAAGTGTAAGGAAATGGACATTCTCATCAACTTCATGGGGTAAGTTATAGTAGGCAAAATACTGAGGCACTATAACGAGATTTGTAAATGTGTATACCCTTTGATCCAGCAATTCTATTTCTAGAAATTTATTCTAAGGAATTAAACAGAAAGTGCACAAAGATATACAAGTACATTGTAAAGTTCCCGTCATTCCCAGCAAAGGCCAGGACCTTTTTTACATACTACATCACTTGTCTAGAATGTCTCCCTCTCTCCCATGCCTTTCTTCATTTTGTAAAACAAGAATTTGTCCTTGAGTTTAAAGGTCAGCAACTCCATCCAGTCTCCATGGCAATTTAGACACATCTCTGCATCATAGGGTAACCTATCGTTCTCGCCCACAGTAGACTGTAACCTCTCCAAGGAAAATGGTTTTATGTATTTTTTATGTGGCACATATCCATACCTGCACTACCTACAACAATATCTGACACACAGCAGGGGCCCAATAAACAACATGGTGAATGATGGTGTTTTCTTCTTTACACTAAGAATTCTGTGATTTCTAAAATCCTTAGAAGTTTTAAAAGGTATTTTCCCTAAAATGCTGCACTCCAATATATATTATACTAAGTTCCTGTATTACATTAGGTATTCTAGCAAAGAAATAGTCTCGTGAATTTATATAAGCAAATAGTCAGCGGGTCTTTATTTGTTTGATGTTTAGTTCCTAAAGACCTAAGAATTTCCACACTGGGTCAGAACTGTGGTGTATCCAACTGAGGGCTTTATGTCTAAAAATGGTACCAAGAAATTCGTGTAAGAAGACACGGCTATCCCCCCCACGAGACATTAAGTTAAACATTTAGAGGTGTGTTCCAAAACACCTTACTTTTCTCCAATAACCTAACATGAGTCCATCATACTTGAAATCACGTTTTAGAATCACTTATGTTCCAGTGCTATGCCAGAGCTCTTCTCCATGCTATCTGTTATATAGTTTTTTACATAAGCACATAAGTATTACATAAGTAGTACATGCACATACAAGAATATAAGTAGTTTGGTCATACATCTTTTTCCAATATGAACTCCTTTTACGTTTCAATAGGGTTCCTAATTCTAGTAAAGGCTGGTAACAGCCTGATCACATACTTCATCATTTCACAAAGTTCAGTTCTATTCCTTTCCGTCTTTGTCTTTCTAGACTGAAGAAATCTCATCTTTCTATTGCGTCCTTATAGAGAAATGACTCTTTATTCTGTACAACTTTGCTTTTCTTAATTTTGAGTTATCTGACAGGCTCCAAGCTGAAACAACGCAGGCATGTCTATGAAATTTACTTTTATAGAAGTCAAGAAAATTTCACCCCTGATGTAAGTTAGGAAAGACAGCCTTCAAAAATACCTTTGGCAATCACTGTACCCCAAGACTTACAGGAAATCATAAGGTAGTCCTCACAGTTGTTCTTGTCATCATCTTGCTGGTCCACAGGAATCCCGTTGGCATCTATGACTGCTTCAGAGGCACAATCTGCTACCAATACTTCTTCTGAAACTACGTCAGTTGTCAGAGGATCAGTGACGATTTCTGCCTCAACTACACTATCATGAACCACATGCTCAACATGTCCAACATCTGACACGTGTATAGAGTCACTTGTCAAGACGTGTTCTGGTATAGACATTGAGGCTGAAGTAATATCGGAAGCTAAAACATCATCTGGGACTGTGCAATGTTCTAAAGAAACCTCTTCAGTTACATCTGAGTCCAGCACTTGCTCAGGAATGATGACCGTTTCAGAGACATCTGCTTCTTCCATGATATCTGGGCACTGAACATCTTCTATAACAACATCCTCGATGACATCTTGGATTACAACTGAGTCTGGGTCATCAGGAACAAAGTTATGCACAGTTATGTCTGAATCCACAACATCTGAAACAAAAACGGTTTCTTGTACTTCCACAACAATTTGATCACCATCCATGTGTGCAGTATCAGCTCCTTAAAAAAGAAAAAAATTAAAATCACAATTCCAGGTAGGCATGCATGACTACCTCAATCAATGTAAATGTTTAAATTTCTATCAGGAAAACAGACTAGCTTCTCGGTTTCTTCAAACATTCAGTTAAATTAACAAAATAAAGAGGGAATCTACTTTTTGAATCATATCAGAAATAAAAATTCTAATACAAGAATTTTTATACTCATCCCAAATCAATTAATAGATTAAAAAACAGGAAACCAAGCAATTGAAATAATCACAGAAGAAAAATATTCATGAAAGTAAATTTCTTGGTTCACTCAAATTAAACCCATATGCATAGTTACTTAAGGGATGATAATAAAAATTAGTAAGTAAAGCAACTCCAGGTGGCAAATATACCACTTTCCTTCATTATATGTTCTTCATTTCTCTTCCATCTTGCCCCATCTTTCCCTCCTTGACTTACACTTTTTCTTCTTTCCCTCTTTCTCATGTATTTCTTATATTTCCCTTACATTTTTCTCTTCTCTCCCCCTTTGTTCTGGTACAATATCCCATGAATATCCTCCATTTATGACTATGGAAATTTAGATATTATCCTCTGAATCTAGGATATGAAAGGATTGGGGCATAAATAAAAGAGGGCTAGAAGGCCACAGTTAAAGAGGAAAGACAACTAACTGGTTAAGAAGTCTCTGTGGGTAGATAAGATGAATAAAAGTGCAGCTGCTCTCAAGCAATGGAAGGTATAGTTAGTTGGAGCAGGGCCTGCCCCAACTTCACCAGGGTACTCTGCCTCCATCCAGCCTCCTTACAGCGCCCCATAACCCAATGCCCCAGGCAGTTCCTCAGAGTATAAGCAACCTACTCTAGTCCACTCTGCAGATAAGAATGAAGGTAGAGGGTTGAATCAATTAAAGCCTGGTGAGATTAAATGACTTTACCAAGATCACACAGTTTGTATACATTATGGTATTCAGTAAATATTACGCTGAATAAATGCCACAAATGGGACTCCAAATCAGATATCCTTGCCAAAAAACATAATGTAAGATAAAACAAATCTGGTATCTTGGTTCCTGGTCCAGAGAAGAGCAAAGTTTTATATAAATCTTACTAAAAAGCAATTCACTCAATTAGTGTTTCTGGATGTGACTCAGACCAGGGTGAGCCCAAGCAGCTGCCTAACTCAATGACTGTTTATCACTGACCAGACCCTCAGAGAGACACGTGGCTTTATTTAACAAATATAAATGATCAACAAGGGCCAAAAAACCATTAAAAATGTAGGAAATCTTAAAGCCAATCACTATCTATTTTAATTATATCTATAAATATTATGTTTTATATCAGCCCTGGCTGGCGTAGCTCAGTGGATTGAGCGCGGTCTGGGAACCAAAGTGTCCCAGGTTCGATTCCCAGCCAGGGTACATTCCTGGGTTGCAGGCCATAACCCCCAGCAACCGCACATTGATGTTTCTCTCTCTCTCTCTCTCTCTCTCCACCCCCTCCCTTCCCTCCCTAAAAATAAATAAATAAAATCTTTAAAACAAAACAAAATTTTAAAAAAATTATGTTTTATATCTATAAAAAAGTATGTTTGCTTTAATTTCTATAGAACTTCTACTAAATGCTTTATACTTTTGTTTTGAATATTTTCAATACTAACACCAAGCAATAGAACACTGTAATCTCCATTTTGCAGACATAAAGATGAAAGCATTTAGTGGCAAGAGAAATAATCTAAACCAGAGAACAAGGTTTGGACACTTATCAGTTTTGTGACATTGGGCAAGTCATTTAACCTCTGGGTTTCAGTTTCCTCATCAGTAAAATGAGGACAGTAGTTTCTGCCATGCATACCTCACAAGACTGTTGTGGTGATCAAATGGGAAATGTATGGGAAGTGTTCTGAAAAACTGTAATGAGAGGTTTCATTATTATTAGGACAAATAAAAGTGGAGGCCCTGGCAGATTAAGTGACTTGCTCAAAGATAAACAAATACTGTAAGTGTTAACAATCAGGACTAAAATGAAATAGCCCTTCAATCTACCACTTAGCCCATAACCTGGGCTTGCTTGTGGCAAGATTAAGCTAGCAAATACTGTACGTTTTTCCTCAAAGAGCTTCATTTCTCTTTCAAGCGCATTAATTATAATTTGTATTCTAATGATGAATTATTATAATTTTTCACTTTCATTAAGAAAAATACATATACCCCCTGCCACACACACTGGATTTTGAGATTAAAGAAAGTTAAAATTAAAAACCACTAACATTTAATTTCTTGATATAGTTATTTGCTACTTCTTTAATATACTGTAATATGATCATTTTAAGTTCAATGGAAAACTCATTATTAATATTTATAAGGGTAGCTAGCTAGTGTGATATAAAACCATCTTACATCATAAAACCTAGCATAATCACTTCCAATGTTACATAGTTGGAACCATGGATAATTGAAAATTGTGAATAATTTTTTTCTATTTTTAGAACTTCATGAATTTCATTTTCCTATACAGTTTGGGGAGTGAAATAAGACTGTCTTCCTGAGTCAAAAGGCTCCTCTTGTCAACCTATGAAAGAGACAGAGTCGTAAAAGCAGGATGGGGTCAGAATGCAGATGGCCTTAGATTTATACTTTACCTACTGGGTAACAGAAAACAGAGAAATGACATAACCCACATGTTACTTTGTAATGAGTACTCTGGTTGGAGGGCTATATATAAGAGACTACGGGTGAGGAAAATAATTTAAAAATTACTGTAGACTAGAAATGAGCTGATAGAGCCTGTCATATGGTAGGAAGTAGATGTAAGCAAGAACATTTCAAAGAGAGAACAAGACTTATAACTAGGCAAGATGAGAATAACTGAAGATATAACACTGAGGTTTTGCTACTGCTGCTGTTACTGACAAGAATCCCAGAGTTGGTTGTGAGGGAGCCAAATTTTTAAGGAGGGAAATAATGTGCTCACTTTAACATTTGTAGGCTTGACAAGATAACAACATACCTAAGAGTGAATATCAATGTGAGAGTCTAGCAATTTGTCCACTTGATAACCAACTACAAATCTGGTAGTTGGAAAGTGGAACAACCCAAGTAGTTATACCTGTTGCACCAAAAAATGAGTTTGATTCTTGTGGTTGTAATTCAAGTCCATCTTCATCCATGGCCTTTAATTTTCATCAGTCACAGCTCCTAAGTTAGGGGAAAAAGTATACAAAGTCTTACTTTTTTTATATCATGTATTTAAAATGTCACATAATTTCAAAAGCATATCTACTTAAAATGGAACTTAATTGATTCTCAATGATATATGGGCATCTATGTGACAAAGCTGAAGGCAGATAAATCAACAAGTTAGCTTTGCCTACCAGAGGTGTCTAACCTTTTGGTGTCTCTAGGCCACACTGGAAGAAGAGTTGTCTTGGGCCACACATTCAATACACAAACACTAATGAATACTGATGACCAAAAAAAAAAGATACCCCTGGTACACTTTTTGTTTAACTGATATAGTGCTTGCATATATCAAGTACACACATATTAATGAATTTTGACACCTGCATAAACCTGTGTAACCACACTACCTAGATCAAGATACAGAACATTTCCAGCACCCCAGCACTTGTCTCCTCTCAGTACATACACCCCATACTCCCACAAAGGTAACTGGTTTTATTAAATTTCAACTTAAACACACTCAGTACTGGGGACAAATTTCTGCACAACTTCCATATTACCTCTCTAAATTTAATGTAGTCTGCTTTCAACCAATACATTAAACATCAGTAAAAACTCAAAGTGCACAATTATAGTAAACACCCTTTGGGATTTCTCTCTAACTTGTAATGACATCTCTTAACTCTCCAATCTAGAGAAGTAAATTCCCACAGTGTATTTATACTCTTCTGGCCATGCACTTGATTGGCACTAGTTATAAAATAGTAAAAATAAGTTCATCTTTGAGCACAATAAAATCAAAGTCCTATCCCTGAGAACTGAAACCATGAGCAAGGGTTACTAAGTCTCTCTCTCCCCTGGTGGCTGGAATATAGAAGCTGAGGAAGGCTATTTTCCAACTTTGGCTTAGACTAGTGAGATAAAGTTTACAAATAAAAAATAAAGAGAGTCCAGTGAGTGCCCTGATAGAGTAGAGGGAGCAGGGGAGGGAGGCTTACCAATAGGCTTTTAGCTCCTGGTTCTAGACCTTTCTGAGGCCGTTATAGAACTTTATCTGCCTTCAGTCTCTTTAAGACATCCCAATGACTTTAATGTTCCCTTTTCTACTTAAGCCAAAAACTTACAACAAAAAGAACTTAGCCCATAAAATAATACACTACTCAATACTAATGACTGTTTCAAAAGAGCAGACATCAAGGATTGTGGTTTACTCATGTTGTAAGTATTGCATAAACCTCCTCCTTCATTGGTTTCCTTATCTCTACTTTTTCACTTTTTAATCCAACCTAAATGGTACTATTAGACACATCTTTCTTTTACCCTTTATCATTTTTGTTGATGACATAAGCATCGCATGCTTCTTAATCTTCCAAATAACGAGAGCTGTTTTTCTAACATATCAGGTAGGTGATGTCATTTCTCTGTTTAAAGATGTTTAATGGCTCCCTGCTGCTGCCAAATGAAGTTCAAATTCCTGCCATCTTCTAAGTTCAGGCTCCAAACTATCTTTCCATCATCTCCACCACCACATGCACACATTTCAACGGAACAAAAATGCCCGATGTCCCCATAAGACCCCAAATCTGTATTTGGCTCAGGGTTGCTTCTACCTGGAACACCTTTCCCCTATCATCTTGCTTGAATCTTTCCCAAAATCCTCTTCCCCACCAAAAGGAATAAGCTGAAAACCTCTCTCTCTCTCACCCCTCTCAATTTCCACAGCAATTTATCTTTTTTCCTTTTTTTATGATTGTACTTGTTCATTATAAATCATGGTTATTTATATATGCTTATTTTCAGATGCTAAACATATGTGTTTGTGTGTATATATCTATTCCTTAAAGAAATATCCACAAGAAACGCAATTAACATTAATAAATGGATTTTCAACATGTCAAGTGAGACATATTTTATTCATTTTCAAGAGCATGTTTCATGTTATTTATTCAAACTGCTCCAAATTAAAAGGACCGATGAAGAAAAAAAAGTTTAACTATGAAAAATGGAAAGGGTACCACGTGATGAGTAACTTGTCACTGCTCTCTCCCCACCAAAATCACCTCTGACCATAATTATTTTTTCAGCTTTAAAAAATGTAATTACAAAATGATAGACATGAATTAACCTTCTAAATACAATGACATACTACTAACAAGAAAGTGAGCCAATTATGAAGGCAATAAATGTGACTCATTAAGGTATTAAGGTCCCTCTCCCCAATTTCCCTACATAAACCCAAGCCCATCAGGTCTAAGAATTCTCAACCTGCACAACAACTCCTTTTGTTGGCATTCACCCCCCCTTAGCTTTTCTATTGGGGTTTGACAGATGATCAATACCATCAATTTTGAAATTCTCTCATTCCTCAGTTTCTGTAAACTAAACTCTAGTTCTCTTCCCACCTTCCCAACTGCTGTTTACCCTGACTCCCCACACCCATTACTGCAGCTTTGTCCAGGGTGGTGCACTCAGCCCTTTTCTTTTCTGCTTTCTCTTTATTCCATGGTTTCAACTACCATTTACACAAAGATGATTCCCCAAATCCACATACTCAGGCCAGCACCTAACACTCCCACCAGACTGCTGAATATTTTCACCGAGATAAAATCCTACTTTGTCTGACATGACCACTATGGCCTCTTCCTTCTTCTCTGCTTACATTCAGTCAGGCTGTCAAACCTCTATTCCCTGTCCACAACTCCTCAGGAATGTATCCCTTTCTTTTTATTCCCACCACTTACTCTCAGCTTTATATTTCCTGATGGGGGGAGGGGGCGGAAATAACCTCTCAACTGGCTTTTCACTCCTTTCTGCCACTCCCACAACAAATGACTAGGAAGCTTACTATAAGGGCTGGTGCCACTCACTGAGATAGACCAAACCTCCAAAGCACTGCTTTGATCACAGCACTCCCCTTAATTAGAAAGCTTCAGCAGTTCCCCAATATTTGGTGCGCCCTAAAAAATTCACCTGAGCTCCATAACAGACTTATTTGCTATTATTCCCATCATTGCACATCATATCTATTTCCTAACAGATACTATGACCCAAATGGAGGGGGTTTCCTCGCCTTATTTTGACTTAGGTGATCAGTAATTAATTGTTCAACAGTTTTGACTGGTTAATTTTCCTTCTATTCTGTCACTATAAAAACTCAGTCAGGAAAAACCAAGTTTTGTACTTCCAAACAGAGATGACTATACTTCCACTTTGTAACCCCTGTGGGGCTAGAAGTAATTCCGCTGACGATCAGAATGAAACCAATGTTCTCATGATTTATCAATCCATGTTCGTTACATAACATTCTACTGTATGTCATAATAATAATTTATCTCTTTGGATTACACTTTTTAAATTTTGTAGTTAAATTTTTAAAAAACACTTTAGCAGCTTTTGTAGAGATTGTGAACAAATCTTTTTCACATGTTTCCTCTCAAGAAGTATTCTGACTTTAGTTGCAGGTGTAATGGAGTGGAGTGTTTGAAGCACTTGATGTGATCAAAGGATGAAGACAGTGTTTTGACATAATGTGAAGTAGAGATTAATTTAGACTACATTGTACCTGAAATAAACTAAATAAAACTGTCAGGGGAAAACTTTTTAAAAGACTAATTTCTGGCAAATGCAGTATATGATGAAGAAAGGTCGGTATTATCTTATTGAACTCCTTAATGAGCAATCTGTCTCCTATTAGAAAATCTTTCTGATAATGCATTAGAATTATGGGATTTTTTTTTAGTTTAAAGCATTCTCACTTTCATGTTACTTTATTTAAGCTAATAAGTACTTTCCCTAGTTTTCTAGTAACTAGTTGTAAAAATCATGTATTGCAGCATTTGTGGTTTTTAAATTTGGAAATATTCTTAAACTATGAAACTTCTTTAAATTACTGCCTTGCCAGATCACAAACACAGTAACGTGACTGATACTGACCCTACTCTTCTTTCCTTCACCTACATAAACAACACATGCTTCCTATTATTGTTTTTCCTAAATACATTACTTTGGGTCTGTATGGTTTGGTAAACTCTGTGCTGACATTAACAATGTTCTCTCTTGGGGGGGCTGGATTGGGAGTAAAAAGGAGAAAACTGTATTTGAACAATGATTAAAAAATAAATAAAAAAAGAAATTTTTGGAAAAAAAAAAACAATGTTCTCTGTACATCTTGAACACTGGCAAGAATATAATCTCAAGCGTTTCAACAATTATAAAATTTTAAAATTGAAAACTGCAGAGCCCTGGCCAAGTAGCTCAGTTGGTTAGGGTGCTGTCCCCATACATCAAGGACACCTACAAGCAAATAAGTAAAACAACAAATCAATTGTTCTCTCTCTCAAATCAATTAAGTAAAATTTTTAAAAATATTGCAAAATTATGGATTATTTATACATAGATCTTTTGCTAATATAGTTAGCAGCATGTTTTATACCTATAACAATCACTCTTTTAATCATCTAAAAGAAATAACAGGCTAGACAATGCAGGGGGCTGGTCTATAGTACACCTGCTTCTTACATGACCAACAATGGGCATGCTCCAATGAATATCAGCTCCACTGAGTAATGGCAGCATCAATTCCATGATCATTTTCTGGAGCAAAGTCAGGGAGACAGCTAATCTATACCTACATAAATAAAATCAGAACCTGGCTTATTTCAGGCATCTGGTGAAATAGTTATATACTACTAGATAGTAACCTAAAAAGGAGGTGGGGAGGGACACAAATATACACAATTTGAAATGAAAGAAAAAAATGGACACAGAAAAAATTAAAATCTTGTAAGAAAATAGTCTATAATTCTATGCTAGCACATTGAGAGGAAATGTAAATTACCAGCGTTAACTCAATGAGAGACTGAAAACCCAATCACAATATTGGGGGTGGAGAGAGGAGAAAGTTACCTGTTACCCTATTCAAAAAGTTCCAGATTTTTCCTAAAGCTATCTGAACTATGCCATACACAGAGCAGGGAAGTTTTCTCAATTCCTTTTACAAAACTAATTTACCATTTTTTAAAAACCTAACAAAAGTCATGTAACCAAACTACAAACCAGATTATGAAACTGAAATTAAGAATTCACTGATGTGATCCATCATGTAACACACACACACACACACACACACACACACCCCTTGACAAAGTATGGTTATTCTAGAATTCAAAGATGGAGCCAAATAATGGCCAAATTAACAGGTCAAAAAAGTAAAATCCTGATTTTCTCAACAGCTGATGAAAAGTTCAAATTCAACATCTACTTTATTTAAACTAGTCAAACTGAAACAGGTATTTTCTTAACAGTTAAAAACATACAACAGGAATGAAATACTAACATATTCTACAAAAATGATGATCCTTGAAAACATTATGCTAAGTGAAAGAAGCCAGACAAAAAAGACCACAAATTATAAGATTTCACTTATATGAAATGTCAAGAATAGACATATACATAAAGACAGAGTACATTAATGATTGCTGGTGGGGATTAAGGGAAATATGATGATGGGGGTAACTGCTAATGAGTACGGGGTTTCTTTTGGGGGTGATAAAATGTTGTAATTAGTGGTGATGGTTACACAATGCTGAATCTACTAAAAACAGTGCACTGAACTGTACATTTTTAAAAGGTAAATTTTGTAAGACTTTCATCTCAATAAAGCTGTTAAAAATACACAGGTATATACAAATCTTAAACTGGTTCATGTTACAAATGTTTTTATATAGGAATATGATGTCAGTATCTATAAAACAATCTGCATTAAAACTAAGGTAAATCACTAAAAGTATTCCTTCTAAAGTAAAAATTAAAACAAGCATGCCTATTAACACTATTATTTAAGACTATATAGAAACTGATAGTCAATGCAATTAGGTGAGATAGTGAAATGCAAGATATAATTATTATTTGAAAAACTTATACTTATATATAATCTACAAAATCCAAGAGACTCAACTGAAAAATACAGTATGAATTCATAGTGTTAGTACAAAATCAACACAGTTGAAGACAAAAGCTTTCTTAGATAACACTTAAGAATGGAAAATCCCATTGATAAGAATAATTTTAAAAACTACTGAGATTTTTTTAAAAGGCAAATACATAGATAAATCAATCTTACTTTTGAATATGTTGTATCAGTAGTATTAATTCTCTCTTAATTAACCTCTAAAGTGAATCGAAATGCCAATACATTTTTGTTGTAAATCAACTGACCTTATACATGTAAGGTCTTTCAGACTCTATTCCATTCCATAGATCAATCTGGCTTTGCATTCACTGTTTTAATCACTATAACTTTATAATAAGCTTTGATATATGGTGGTATAAGTCTCCCAATTTATTTTTCCTAGATTGTGTTTGCTATTCCTGGCCATCTGCATTTCCATATAAATTTGAGAACTCGTCTCTCCAAAAAAAAGTCCTTTTTAAAAAATTTGTATTGAATTTATTGGAGTGACATTGGTTAATAAAGTCCTGTTGGGGCTTTGACTGGGACTGGACTGAATTTCTACATATCAAAACTGCCATCTTTGTAATATTATAATACTTCCAATCAATGAACATATCTCTCCCCATAAATCTAGTTCAGTTCTCTTAGCTACGTTTTTACTAAAGGTCTTAATATATTTTGTTGAATTTAGTTCAAGATACTGAATGATCTCTGACCTTATTATAAATTGTAATGGCTTTTAAACTTGATTTTTAGTCCTCTAGCACTCTCATGTTAATGGCAGGCAGCGGTTACTGAGTGGGATGCAAATAACTGCTGCCGCACCACACGGGGCATAAGCCTTCCTGCGTCTCCCCCTTTCCGCTGGCCGCCAGTGCTCGCCAGCATGTCCGTGGTGCTTGCTACCCAATCGCTCACAGACTGGCTGGCTCTGGAGGGAGGAGGGGTCAACCAGTTCGGCAAATACTGCAGCAGACTAAGCCTCTCACCTTGGAGGGCACCATCAATACGTACCCTCATACCAATCATACATTTGGTACAAAAGAGCCCCTTTATGAGAATAGCAGCTCTGTTGCAGCCAGATTTCAGCACATGGGGGAATTTGATAAAATTGCAATGAGAGACCAGTAGAAGGGGTTCTGATTGTATTAGAGCCCTGGCTACCCCATGTGTTAACTGCTATAGCTTGGGAAAACTTTCTTCAAACTACCTGGTGGTGAACTAACCCAGGAGATGAAGGACTAAAACGCCTAATGACAGAGATACCAGGTCATCAAGATGGAGTCCTGTAAAACTGCATCATTGATGACTGTGCTGGTAACTGGTGGAGGACAAATTTTGAACCTCCTGGGTATCCATATACTCCTGCACATATTACAAAACTGAAGGAACTAAGAAGTTGTTTTTGGTTCAACTTCAAGAGAAAGCCTTGTTTCCAATCCCTAAAAATTACAAGCTGGCAGCTGCACCATTATTTGAATTGTATGACATGAACCAGGTTACAGACCCATCATTCCTAGTCTCCCTCAGCTTTTGAGCAGGCTCAATTTTATATACAACTGAATTCCTGCACAGTGGAGAAATAAAAGAAGCTGTCTCTACAGCTTCTATGTAGAACACAGTTCTACATAGTATAGAATAAATGTGGTAGAAAAGGGTTTTTGTGTTTTATCTCTTTCCCAACCCCTAAACTGCCACCTGCTTTCTATTGTTTGACTAGTAAAGTTGATAGGAAAAACTAAACAGTGGTATAAACAAATGCATAATGTTTAATTTGCTTTTGCTTCATTGTTATACATTAAAGGAAGCAGACCTCTAAAAAATAAAAATAAATGTGATTTTTAAATCGTTGTTAGTATAGAGAAAAACAATTCATTTCTGCACATCAATGTTCCCCAACTATAATGCAATAAAATGAGAAATAAATGTTACAGAAGTAACAGAAAAATACCCCATAAATTTTAAAACAAAGTTCTAAATAATTCAATGGGCAATAGAAAAATTATGAAAAAAACCCACAATATATTTAGCGCTAAATAAAAATCAATTCATAGCAAAATCACCACATCCAGCCCAGCCCTGGCTGATGTGGCTCAGTGGATTGACTGCCAGCCTGAGAACCAAAGGGTCACTGGTTCAATTCCCAGTCAGGGCACATGCCTGAGTTGTAGGCCAGGTCCCCAGTTGGGGGTGTGTGACAGGCGACTACACATCGGTATTTTTCTCCTTCTCTTTCTCCCTCCCTTCCCTTCTCTCTAAAAATTAGGTAAAATCTTTACAAAAAAATCACCACATCGTTTATAGTTCAGGGGAAATGTATAGTTTTAAAGGCACATACTATATAAGAGTAAAGATTAAATAGTAATGAGGTAAACCTCCAACTTAAAATTTTTAAATGTCAGAATAAATGCAAATAAAGTAGAAGGAAAGAAATATTACCAAATGAAAAGAAACAGAAAGGAGAAATAAGAACTACTTGAAAAGTCTTAATAATATAGCCCAAATTACTGGCAGTCCTGATCATAAATAAAGGAACAAATTAACCAAATTAGATACTTCAAAGTCATTACAGAAACCTGTATCTTATGCCAATATATTTGAACATTTATATTTTTCTAAAATATTTATTTTATATAAATAAAAAAAATCAAGAAAAGCCAAAAAAAACTTACCACCATGAAAGAAAATTAATAAATAAAAAACCAACTCACAAAAAAGACACCAGGCAGTTTCACAGATGAATTCTAACTTTCTTTTCTTTTTTTTTAAAGATTTTATTTATTTATTTTTTAGAGAGGGAAGGGAGGGAGAAAGAGAGAGAGAGAGAGAGAAAAACCAATGTGTGGTTGCTGGTGGCCGTGGCCTGCAATCCAGGCATGTGCCCTGACTGGGAATCGAACCTGCGATGCTTTGGTTCGCAGCCCACGCTCAATCCACTGAGCTACGCCAGCCAGGGCGAATTCTAACTTTCAATACGTAGATTATTAAATACAACTTCTTTCAAAAAGAAGAAATACTCCCCAGCTCATCTTACGAGGTTAGCATAACCTTGTTTATTATCAAAATAATACAAGGCCTACACAAAGAAAAGGAAAAGTACATCACAATAACAAAGGAATGCCAATATTCAGGGAATCTAAAGATAATTTAAAATACAAAATATAAGGCATCCAGTCAAGATGGTGGACTAAAACTACTACAATATTGGGTATCAACTGTAATTTTAACTTTTTAAAAAAATTTTTAAGAGAATTTATTAATGCAATCCATCAGACCAATAGACTAGCAAATGCACTGAAAACTCAACTCCTGTTCACAATGAGAACTCTAATAAGCAGAGACTGTAAACTAATAAATGACATCTACCCCCTCCAAAAAACCCCACTACAATATCATACTTAGTGATAAAATATTAGAAGCACTCCATTAAAGTACCTAGACCAGGACGCCTGTTATCAATGCTTTTATTCAACACTGTGCTAGAGATGTTAGTGAATGCAATGTTAAGAAAAGAAACAAACAAGAGGCAAAAGGAATGGAAAATAAAGGTTCATTATTCACACACCACTACTTAAAAAATACAGAAGAATTATAAAGTATTATTACTCCCACATTTCCTTGATTCTAAAGATACCAATTGTAAGTTGCATTCTTAATTTTAGATACAACTAAGAAAAAACATTGCAAATTAAAGTGATACCATACTTCATCTAAAATTTTCATTTTACACAGAGATAATTCTTTTAGACTTAATTAGACATATTTTTATCTTATCTTGTGCATATATAGAAAGAAAAAAGAAGGAAAAGAAATTGGTGGGTACTCCTAAAACTTCACATTCAGGGTCCTACCATGGATTACTTTTTACTCAAAGCTGTTCAATCTTTCCTAACAATACTGCCCTCTGCCAGGAGTGCCGGTGATGCAGCATTTCTTAAAATGTTCCATCATCATCTTTGGGATTTTCTTTTCAGTCAGACACTCACTTCGCCATTTCTTCTCCCTTCAGTTGTATCGTTTGGTATGAAATAACAGAACAATGAGCCCTGACTAGTGTGGCTCAGTGGACTGAGTGTCGGCCTGTGAACCAAAGGGTCACCAGTTCAATTCCCAGTCAGGGTATATGCCTGGGTTGCCGGCCATGTCCCAAGTGGGGGGACAAGTGAGAGGCAACCATACATTGATGTTTCTCTGTCTCCCCCTCTCTAAAAATAATTAAATCTTTAAAATTAAAAAAATAATAGAAATAACAGAACGATGCACATACTCACTTAAGTGATGACAAAAATGAAGAGTCTTGACCAAGTTTGTGGCAATAACTATATCGTGACTGCTGCCTGAACAATACTGATTATAAGACACCATCAATTCAAGATCTACTTTTATTTCAGAGATGTTTAAATGTAAGGGGGAAAGTGCATCTCAGAATCTATGAAATACGATTAATATAAGAGTTCATTAAGGTTAATGTCAATACATTTAAGTTCACATTGTTTCCCTATACATCAGCGATAACTAAATAGAAATAACTAAAGGAACATCCTATTCACGACAACAAAAATTACACAGTACCTCACAAAAATATAATAAAAGTTGTGCAAGAGCTTTTCTAAAAAGCAGTAGAGTATGCTCAGATTCAAATCCTAACTCTGCTACTTAGCATATATCTATCTGTATCTACATATTTACTCTATAAATCTGATGCAAATACAAGAAAAATCCAACAGTTTTGCATAATTGACAGACAAACCCAAAAATAAACAAAGGAAGTTTTTAAAACCTGACAAAATAACACATATGAAGATTTAATTATAAAATTATCAATATTAAGTCAGAGTGGTATAGTACGTATACTCAACCAATGAAACTAGAAAAGAGAAACTAGAAACAGATATGTGTATGTGAGAATATGATAAACCTCAGGAGTTGCATTATAAATCAGAGGGGAGAAAGGCTGGACTACTTGACAAATCCACATTAAAAGGATAAAATTAGATCCCTACATCACACAACAGAGAAAAAAGTTCCAGATAAATTAATGACCTAAATATGAAAAAAGCACAGTATTGTTATAACCTTGGGGTAAGGAAAAAAACATAAGCCATAAATGAAAAAAAAAAAAAAACCCCAAAACTGAGAAAACTACCTACCTTCACACTGACAAGCCCTACACACACACACACACACACACACACACAATACCATAAACAACGCTAAAAAAAATAAGCCACAGACTAGGAAATGGTATTTTCAGTGTGTATAATTATAAATCATTAGTATTCCGAATATAAAAATATCCATAAGCCAGTGAGAGAAAGGCAACAATCCAACAGAAAAATGGACCAAGGGGAAAAGCTCACCCTCACAAGTAATCTAAGAAACACAAAATGAAATCAGCCACGAGATACCATTTATACCCAACAGATTGGAAAACATGAAGTCCAAATGTAAAATATAAAACAATGCTACTCTTTTCACTGATTTTTTTGAAAAGTCGTTTTTTTTTTAAAGTAAGTTATTTACGTATATATACAGTGGGCTTATTATTTTTTATGAATTTGCAAATATTTTTAAATTACTCGGATTTAATTTCTAATGTAAATATCTATAGGTAGAACCCACATTTAAAAAAAAAACTCTTTGGGGATCTCAGTATTAAGACTGTGAAGGGGTCCTGAGACCAATAAGTTTGAAAACTTGGTATACACATATTGAGACAGTGGTTACTTCTGGCAAAGACAAGACAAAAAATGCAATGAGGGGCATTCTTTACATGGATTTATGTGATTTTCTTTCTTTAAACAAACAAAAATGGTATGAAGCAAATATATAATGAAATACTAAGCTGTTAAATCTGGGTAATACTCGCTTCTCTGAAATATTTGTAATTTGATACTTGTAATTCTGAAATATTTCATAACTTAAAGTAGAGTAAATATAGTTTTGAATAAATATAGTTATATAAGATACCTGGATTTTATAAAACATTGTTTGGAAAAATAATTTCACAGGAGTAAGAATACACTGGCTATATTAACCCCAAACAGATAAGCAAGCAGTAAAAGTAGGGTAGGGGTTACTCAACTTATATACTATACCCTTGGTCAACTGACTAGATGCTTGAATAGTTGAAAACTATTCAAATACATAAAACTCTGCACCCAATAACTGAAATAATTGTTTTCAGAGATAATGACCACATGCCAGGCACTGCTTAGAGACAAGAATAAAACTGTTTCTACATTCAGTGTTTAGAAAAGATGGCAAAAATATAAACACAGTTAAAATATAATAGACTAAATGCTAAGTTAAAGCTGTCCACATTGCTATATAAGACAGAGAAGAATGAGCCTGGGAAACATAATGATGCCATTAAGAGAAAGAAAGCTCGAAGCAGCTGTCGTTTTAGGGACTCTTGGGTTAAAGAACAATTTTTTCCAATAAATAATGGCATCTACTTACTATGTGTGAGACAAATTTGCTTTCAGCCACGTTGAGACAATCGGACACCTGGGTGAAGTTGGTCAGTAGGCAGCTGAAAATGCTAGAGGAGAAACTAAAAGAGAAGATGGGCATGGTATGAAACACAGAAACCAGGGGAGAAGATTTGAGAAAAGAGGATGGAGGACTGGCCCTGAGGGAAATCTCATGATAGGAGACACAGAAGGCACAGAGTTTCTGAAACACAGAATATTTTTATATGACACACCCAGTGACATGCTGTGGAACAGTTACTCAATTTAGGAATAAGTAGTATGAAAAGAAATAAAAGTATTGGAGAAAGAAAAAAGACAGGTGAGGTTTTCCACACGATGTGCAAACCTAAGAATGTTGATAAGGGGAGGGACAGGCACCAGCGGAGACAGAGGGCAATGATGCAATCGGCAGATTCACTGACTGAGCTCCGTCCTTTGGGACGGGTGGGGTACGCAAGCAGAGCAGCTGGGCCTGAAGAAGGCCAATTCTTCCTGCAGCGAAAAACAGGAGGGAGGAAAGCCGAGGTAGAGGCAGAGGAAGAGCATGACGTGGAAGGAAGAAAATGCAAATGCTCAGATCAGATGATCATCTATGCTTCTGACTTAAGTAAAAGATTAGGTAGGTAATCTCTGCTAAAGCTGAGGGTTTCGGGGGTGGGTTGAGGAGTTTAAGAGTAAAAAAGTCTGAAATCTCCAGTGCACACAAACACAGATAATAAAATGAAGGCCATCAGTGACAATACAAATACAGACAGGGTTAGAAAGAAAGCATTTACAAAATGCATTGTGGAAAAAAATTGTTTTGCTGTATTGTGAACATGTTTTTTAAAAAGGACACTTGCATCTATCTGAAACATCCACATAACTTAAAAACTAACACCTCATTTACCCAAGATGATAGGGAAATAAGGTTTCCTTTCCTCCAGTCAGATTTCCAGATTAAGGCCCACCCTTTCACGAAAAGAACATTTTATACGTAACTGTTTGGGGTAGAAATCCTTCGTAACTATGAACCTCCCTGTCTTCTTTGTTATACAGCTTGAGTTTAACAATCTTTATCTTGAACATACATTCTTGCTGTACTAAAACATCTACTAATGCTACACTGTGTGTGCATCCATACAATTCTTTTCTTTGAGCTTTCCTGTCTTTCCCAGCTGTCAAGATAGAAAGCAACTGGTTCTTCTAAGTGTACGTTTATTCATACCACCTCGACAACCCAGTCTGCCATAGCAATGTGGTTGCAGTGGGCCTCCTAACAATGCACTGTTTCTTAAACCTCTCTAAACCATGGCCCTTTATGACAGCCATGAGAATCTCCAGTTCCCTCCTGTCCTCTTCTGAAGCATAAATGCTCTGACCTGTCCCAGTCTAGAAATGGACTGTGAATACTTATGTTTTATATCATAAAATGGTAAGACACACATTCCCCACATGCAGGTCTATAACAATGAGAGATTAATCTGAACATGAGGAGGCTTTGCTTAGCAAACTCCCTTAGTTATTCTCTCAAAAAGTTGGTTACTCTCAACAAGGGGAAGAAGAGGTTGCAAAGGACCATGTGAAGGCTGCTGCCTTTTTAGTAACCGGCTCTTCTAACCTACTTCTCAAACATGACTCCCTAAAAAATTACCACGAAGAAAACTTAACAGGTTCATTCCTCATTTTAGTAAAGTAATCCATGGCACTAGTCCTCTATTTTTCACCTGATGAATGAAAAGTTAGAATCCCCTCCCTATTTGTTTACTAGAGAAATTATAATTACTGAGCAAAAGGTTATTTGGAATAAGTTAGGATAGAAAAAAGGAGCAGCTATCTACCTGATATATCTAGATCATGGAAAGAGTAGCAAAATTGACTTAACTTCTGAACATTCATCATCATTATTCCAGTAGTGAAGACACTAATCAGCTTACTACTCTCATTATGTCTCAACTTTGAAACTTTTCCCAGTCTAATGGAACTCTAATAGAACTTCAGTCTAAGCAAATATAAAGTCCAGCTCAGGTGGGTCCTGATCTTGCTAATTGAAGGCTCCCCCATCGAGTATAAGCCTTTCAACCTGGCAAACAAGCTCTTCCACCATCTACCTTTTCTGGCCAGAATTCCCACCTCTCCTCTACCTAAACCCCCTACTCCAGCCAAACTGTAAATGCTTACTGTTTTCCAAAGAACGTTCAACCTTGAAATGCCCTTTCCCCACCTCCACCACTGCCCAACAAAGTCCTACCCACCCTTCAGACCTCAAAATGTCAGGAACACTCCCCTGATGCTCCAAAAGGAAAACTTGCCTTCCTCTGGAACCTCAGTAATTTGTTGTACCTTTCTCTCAGCACTTCACCTCGTCTCATCTACCACTAAACAACGGAACTTCTTGCAGCCACTCTGCATTACAAGAACCGTTTTAATCGCTTAGCACCCAAAACAATGCACTGCTAACACTGGGCTGCGAGTTTACAGTTGTACAGTATGCAATCAAAAGTACTTTAAGGCATGGAATTAAACCTTCGAATTTTTCAAATCAAATAAAGAATCCTAAATACCGTGACAAAAATACTGCACATTATGTTACCCTTCAATAAAAAAATTAAAAACTTTCTGCCCGTTCCTTACTCCAAAAAAAAGTAAATACTACCAACAAATCACTAATAGCTTAAATGCACCTTTTCAAGAAAGCTGTTTCCAAATAAATGGGCTCAAACGACTCCTTCAAAATGTTATTCCTCCGTTTCCGTGCTCTGCAATTTGCATTTTTTCCCTATTGGATAAAAGGGTGCTGAGAACTTCTTTCCCATCAAATTGTATTTCTATTGCTTTATTTAGACACGGGAGAAGGCAATGATTGGTGGAAAACAACCGCATCGAGGGCACCCTAACAGCCACGTATGACTTTGCTTGACTAATAACATGTCTTGGGGTGCCCCTTGCAGCGATAAGCCCAGATGTTTGGGCTGCGAACCGCCCCGACCGCCCTCGGGTGGCTAAAAGAGCGAGGCAAAGGCGCGAGGCTGGGGGCGCTAAGGGACGAGATGGCCCAGAGCCCGGCAGGCGATGATGGCTGCCTGCCGCGGCTCAGTTAAAATGCAGCGGAAGCAACAGCCCATCACGGGGCTGAGCGAAGCAGGGCAGGAAGGTGGCGCTGCCGCCAAGAGCCTGGAGCCCATCATGGCGGCAAGGGCAATGGCCGCCGTGGGGAGCGAGCACGCCCCCTCCGCGCGCACACGCTGCCGTGGCGAGCCTCCGGGGCCCGTCACCGGGGCCGCCGCCGCCACCGCCCGTCGCCCGCGCAGCCCGCTCTCCGACCCCCCCTCACGGGCTATAGCGGAATTTTCTCATCCGACACCGCCTTCAAGATGGCGGCTCCCCCTCCCGGCAACCCCTTCAGTCGTCCCCTGCAGCAGGCGCCGAGCCGTCGCCATCTTGTCCCCCGTCCCTCCCCCTCTCGCCGATATTTACATAGCGAAAATCGGCCCGGTCGGCCTGCGGCCTTCACCTCACGCCTGCAGCCTTAGCCACCTGGCCAGGCCTCGCCCTCGCGCAGTGCCCCAGGCGGGCCGCGGCGTCGACCCGAGGCCCTTCGACCGCCTCCCGGGCCATCGGGCGACCCTCCCCCAATCCCCGCCCGTTCACTGAGCGCGCCTCCGCCGCCGCTCGGGGCAGCTGGGCTCCTCCCCGGGCCTAACTGCGGCCTCCTCGGGGCCTGCTCGGCGCCACACGCCACGCCGCCTGGCCTAGCGCGGAAGGGCGCCTCGCGGGCCGCCGACCAGGCCGGGACCAGGCCGCTGCACGCGCGCTAGGCCCCGCGGCCGCGGCGACACCCGGAACTCACCGGACGGGCGTGCGGGCGGGCGGGCGGCGACGGTGGCGGGTGCTGCAGGCCGGCCTTTCTCTGGAGCACTGGGCCGGGCTCCGGCTGGTGGGGCGGGCGGAGGGAGGGAGGAGGGGCCGAGCTCGGAGCTGACAAAAAGCGGCCCAGCTCCCCGGCACGGGCCCGCCGTCAGCACGTCACGTCACCGCCCGGGAGAGAGACCCAGGAAAATGCGGAAGGGTAGATAGGCCCCCTCCTCCGCCCGGTGGGTCCCCCTGGATCCCTGGGTCGGCGCCGCTCCCGGGGAACCCAGTGGCCTCGCTGCGGCGGGGTCTCCGGCGGCCGGAGTCACCGTGACAGCGCCCCCCTTCTTTCCACCTCCGCGCTCCCGCCCGTCGCCGCCGCTACACGCGCGCGGCTGCCACCGCCTCGGCCGTAAAGCCCGCGCGGGGCCCGACCCGGCCGGGCCGCCCCCCACCATCTCCCGTTGGGCCGCGGCCGCCCCCCGGGCCCTCCCCGGAGACCTACCGCCTGTCCTCGCCCGTTCTGGCCCAGGCGCCTGCTGGAGTTGTTTGCAGGCCCTCAGACCCCCGCCTGCAGTAAATGTGTTTTCTTCATCCCCGTGGCTGGAGAAGATAAATTTAGCAACCCCCGCCGTCCCCTGCTTTCGCTCAAAAAAAAAAAAAAAAAAAATCTTTGAAATAAAATGAAAATAGGCTTGCCAGTATAAGTGGGTACGTGGGCAAGAGGAGGGGGAGAAGGGTGATCCTAGAGCAACTACCAAACCGTTTATTATTTTTTTTTAAATAAGCATTCGGCCAGAAAGCCTAACTGATTTTATTAGTTTGCGGGGGCGGGAAAAAAATGAGGAAAAGGGTTACATATTGAAACTGGTTTCGCACGTCGCAATGAACAGGAATTTTGAACGTATATTTTCTATATACCTATATTTCAGAATTTGGGAGCCTAAGAAATGGAAGTCTTGAGTAATTATTTCATCAAGTATCAATTTTTCACATTCTCATAGAGGGGTTGAATTGGGTATGGCTGTTTTTCACAAACTACTTGAGCCTCTTCAAGTTTAAAGACTGAGAGAAAGGGAAATACGTATTTGATTACACAAAGCATTTATCTACCCCAAAATGCGCATTTTGCGTTTCATTAGTTTACATTTTTAGGCTCTTTCCATACTGAACTTGGGACTCAAGCTACGTTTCAAAGTTACTTGTTAAATGCTAAATAGTGTGGTCTTTAATCAGGAAGGCGTGCTTTATTCTTCAGTTCCCTAAATGTTAGACAAAAACATTTTAAACAATACAGAACATGAAAGTTTTGAAGCAAATAGCATACTGGTGTGAAATGTTTTTAAATACAGAAGCCATATATTTTAGTTTCCTGTCATAACTTTTTAAAGCTCTCAAATGCAAGTTGTCCTTTCCCTCAGACATCTTACATACCAAAGGCACAATAAGAAGAAATCTCTGATAATGTACTGGATGGTAATTTTCCTCTCAAGGCTTCAGCTCTGATTTTTTTCTTCAAGCAATTAAATTTCCTTTCCAAAATGATAAATGACAACGTCTTCATCATTTATAGAAAACCCCTAAAGGGTATGATATAGACTTTACTCACAGAAGGGTAAACACAAGTGAGAAAAAATGAGAACTACCTTGTATACTCACACTAATATGATTTTTAAAAATTGATTACCGGCATTTAAGTACTTAGCAAGAGCCTCTGTTTAATGGTATGGTATGTCAAGAAGGGGATCTCATTATCCAAGAACACAATAACCTAATGTCAGCATTCTTGTTAGTTCTCCCATAATTACCATCAAATACTAGTCAGTCCACCAGTATAAAGCACTTAAGAAAAGTGTCAAGGAACACGAATAATAAAAAAAAAAAAAGATTTCCTCAACTTAAAGACTTAAAGACCAGAAATAGTTTTGATACTTTTAAAGAGCGGTTTGCCATTACTGTTCATGCATAAAGACTGTTAACTTGGATGGGAAACAAGGAAAGGAAAGCCTATTTCTATTCATTACATTAGATAAACTTTTTTTTTGAAGTCCAACAAAAATTATTCTATAGATCATTATACAAATGAGGTCAACTCTACCTTTTTTTTTGAGTTTTCAAAAATGGAAAGTAACTTCTTCAAATCCATTTATGACAGGCTATAAAGAGCAGTGTAGGATAAAAATCATCTTACTAGAAATACCCTTAATATAAAGTACTCATGAGTGAAGGCGCAAAGGAAGTGTGAACAGCAGAGATCAGAAATCATTGAATGTCATGATAAAATATAAAATATAGTGTATGAAAATATTCACTATAGGACCTTGAAAACACCTAAAATCACTGAAAGCATTTGGCGATGGAAGCACTGGGTGGTTAACCCGACACCTAGCACTTAAAGGACCTGCTACAACCTATTATCTTGCATTGATACTTGGTTCATTGTTTTGGTATTAAGGACCTATAGAATTCTGGGCACAGCCAATGGAAAGATGTGGTGCTTGCCCTTGGGGAACTCGGAATAAGGAGGTTGCCTGTGGCAGAATAAAAACATTCTTAAGTGCTTTCATTTTCTCAAATAACCACAATAAAGGGAAATTTGATTTAGGGAGATTGAGAGCAGAACATTTCAAAGCATATGCTGTGAATACAAAATAGATGTTTCAAAGCAATCAAAGAGATTTTGGTTATGTGCTAAAATTTATTTGTTCCTTCAGAGCTGTTAATGTATATCGGATAGTTAAAAGCACCTACTCAAGGTTTTGACAGTATTTTAATAACTTAACTAAAAATCCCTGACATGTTTATAGGTCCTTGAGCCAGAAATAATACAAGACCTTTCAATCATTTTCCAGAGAAAGATTAGTCAGAAAAGAAGCTGTTAAAAAAAAAAAGGAGAAAATGTTGTTTGATTTTCACTCCACATCACTGACTACTGGAAGTCCAAATAGGAGGCAATAAATTATCGGTTTATGAGAAAACACAGACCTTGAAAAATGTTGTGATAATTGATTGTTTTATATCCCAAAGGTTAAAAAATACTTTCCCCTAGAAATGCCCTAGTTTTATTGAACTAAGCACATCCCATAAAAATTAACCGTTTATCTGATACTTGATACTTAAGTCATCTTCTATGTGCTTATCTTACCATGAACAAGTTGCATCCTGTTGGAATTCAGCTGGCTATAATTAACGCCAAGTAAGAATTTTTAATATGAGTCCCAAGGGAAATGATTTTTAAATAAACAATGACTGACAATTAGGTGATTTTCAAACAGTATTTTCGCATGAGTCATTAGTTGAATAAGACATTGTTTAATTCCTGAAAATTATCAACAGCCAAATTCCACCTCATAGATTATAAATCACAGGATGCAGCAAACAAACTAGCTCCACTAAAGATGTAGAAAGCAATATGTGACACCTAGAAACAATGACCAGTAATAATGAGCACACTGGGTGTCCAAATTGTTGCCTCTATGTACAATTTTCCACTAGAGGAACCACGGTTCTAGAAGAAATGATTGATTCCTGGGCTGCAGCCAAAAGGTACAAGGTGAACCAGGAATATCTCCTCATAGCAGAAAGCTTACTGGGAGTGTGTCAAAATGTCTCAGGAGCCAATTTAAAGAGGTTCCAGTTGGCTAAAGATTTAAAAATTTGAATGTCAAAAGAATAATTGCTATGGATTGAAATGCATCAAGTAGGTTGGTGAGTTTATAATGGGATTTTTAAAAATGATGAACTAGTGGTGATGGTTGCACAGCTTTGTGAATATACTAGAAACTGCTCAAGTGTATACTTCAGAAGGGTGAATTTTATGGCATGTGAGTTATATCTTGATATTTTTAAAATTATCACCTTTGCAGAATGCTAGAGAACCAACTCATTATTTTGAAAACTAGTAAATGGAATGATCAGGCACGTATCCTGTACGAACTGTTCCTCAGGCTAAACAAATAGTTGACGAAGGGATTTTTCATTTAGTAGGAGTATTTCCACTAATGCATGAAGGCTTGATAGAGTTAGAGTATCACCATTTTGCAATCCCTAATGAATCAGTGGATCTAAGCAATGATCATCCATGGCTGCTAAACAGAGTGACAACCAGACATGTGCCTCAGGATGGAAATACACAATATCACTAGCCAAAGACATCCAATCTGAACTTGATCAAACCTCTAGCTCTAACTGCCAATTTGCAGGAAATACAGGGGACCGAGAAGCATATCAATGAAACCACAGGGATACAGTCAACTAAATCAAAATAGTGGGAAACTTTGGGCCCCTCTTTTTTCAACAAATAAGAAAAAAAACTGGAGGGAAAACCAATAGACGAAAAAGGACTTAAAAGGCATAATCAATTGCTGTATATGAACTTAGTCTCAATCTTGATTCAAACAAGTGTAAAAAAACAATCAGACAATTAAAGAAATGTGAACACTGACTACATTGTTGTCACTGACAAGATATACGCAGGTATGAACAAATTATTGTTCATTGGTTGAGGTGTAATAATAGTGTGATTATATATTTAAAAGAGTCCTTATCTTTTAGAGATACATTATTAAATTATTTACAGATAAAATGATACAGGTAAATGATAAAATTCTGTAGCACAAACACCTGCCTGCACTGCTGCAAGAAAGACAGTGCGGCAGAGACAAGGCTCAGAGATGGCCTTCAAAATAATAAGGGAGAGTGAAGACGGAAGGTTTGAGGATGCGGTGTGTGGGGAATATAAATGAAACGAGACTAGCCACGAGCAGACAATTGCTAAAGCTCGATGATGGGCATATAAGGGATTGATGTATTATTCTCTTTGTGCATAGATTTGAAATTTTCTTTTTCAAAAATTTGTATTGAATTTATTCAAGTGACATTGGTTAATAAAATTATATAGATTTCATGTGTGCAATTCCATAATGCATCATCTGTATTTTATATTGTGTGTTTACCACCCCAAGTCAGGTCTCCTTCCATCACCATTTATCTCCGCACCCCTCTGTCCCTCTGGTTGTATATTTGAAATTTTCCATAGCAAGTTAAAAAAACAAACAACAGGCCCTGGCCAGATAGCTCAGTTGGTTAGAGGGTCATTCAGTATGCCAAGGTTTCCCCTGTCAGGGCACATACAAGAATCAACCAATGAATGCATAAATAAGTGGAAAAACAAATCAATGTCTCTCTCTCTCTCTCCCTCCCTCCCTTCCTCTCCCTCTCTCTCTCCCCCTCCTGTCTCTCTCTCAAATCAATAAAGAAAAAAAATTAATACAAAACAGCCCTGGCTGGTGTGGCTCAGTGGACTGAGTGCTAGCCTGTGAACCAAAAAGTTGCTGCTTCAATTCCCAGTCTAGGGCACATGCCTGGGTTGCAGGCCAGGTCTCCAGTTGGGGGTGTGCAAGAGGCAACCAATCACTTACACATAGACGTTTCTCTCCCTCCCTTCCCCTCTCTCTAAAAGTAAATAAATACAATCTTTAAAATAAAAAAATAAAAAACAAACAACAATAAGCATCACAGACAAAAACACCTTCAAATTTCAAAGACTCTTTAGAGTGAGGCCAGCACTTAATAGATATTAGTTGCTTCCTTTCTCACTTTTCTGTGCACCATAACTTATAACACCACTTCTTTTCAAAACAATTAGTATAATTAAGCAACGAAATCAATAAAACTAGACCGCTTATGATTAAGAAAACTGCAATGGTTTTCAAATTTGCAAGGGAATACCTTGCTAAAGATGCAGATTCTTGGGCCTCGAGTCCTAAAAATTCCGATTTTTAGTAGGTCTAGGATAAAGCTCAGGAATCTGCAATTCAACCAGAAGCCCAGGTGATATATACATAGACAAGTAAGCACACATCAATGATACTATCAGAAACATTAGTACATCCTGGTAAATGCCTCTTTGCCTATATTTATAAGAGTTTCTCTTGAAGTATAAAGAAGTAAAATTGCTGGATAGGTCACATTTTCAATATTACTCTCCAAAATGATTATATATACATTTTAATACATGACTAATATACATTCCCTCCAGCAGAAGAGAATTCCCAACTCCCCATTCCTTAGCCAATTCTTAATGTGTTCATACTTCTTATTTTTTGCCAAGAACATAACTATCTTACAGGATGACCTTTCAGTTAGCAACATTTGTTAAAGCAGCGCTCGAAAATTCCACCTTTTGAGCAAAGACTATTCTGTAATGACTTATTATTGTAATTATTTTCATCAATACAACTTTCCACCCCAAAGTAGTTATATGAATATGTTCAAAGGAGTGATAATTAAACATTATAGTTTAAAGCAAAAATGTTCTTACCAATTACAGAACACAAGAATTCCTTGTCAGAGAATCTCATATGGAATACATTTTAATTGTGCTCTGTGTTTACAGGAACCACAAATGTTTTTTACTTGTTTTTGCATACAGACATCAAGCAAACAGAAACAACCCAAACTGAGAGCAAAACAGGAGGAAGCAGCTGGCAGAAATGTGGAAAGTTGCATAATTCTCAAAAAGGTGAGGCAAGCCAAAGACACAGCAGGAATCTGAGTAAAATTAAGGTTTCTATAAAGGTCAAGGTATGCGCATGACTCCTAGGTGCCCTGGCCACAAACCCCCACTTTATGGTTATAACATTATATTGAGGGAAAATTCACACGAAAACGAAGTAAGTAGTAAGGTGTCAGAGCATTACAAGATCTGGTCTGGTGAGGAGTTTGGGAAGGTTTTTGCTGAAAAGAATGATTTCATGAGTAGCCTTCTCCCCACCCCAAAATGGATTATAAAGAAAAGGTTGAAACCGAACCTGAGCTTCTCAAACTGTAATGGAGATGCTGTGAAAAGGCTCCTTCTGGTGCAGGATGGGGCCCAAGGGCCCGCCTTTCTAACGAGCTCCAGGGCGATGCTGAGGACCTGGGCTCTCTGGGACCCTGCAGGGCTCCGACCTGGCTCCTCACTCTGACTCTGCTTCAAGTCTGTCACTGAGAAATTCTGTAGCGCAAACACCTGCCCGCACGGCTGCTAGAAAGACAGCGGGATGGGCACACGGCAAAAACCCATTTCCTCTGAAACCTTCCATCCAGGGGAGGGGCTGGGTTCTGTGTCAGCCAGGGGCTTAGAGTCCTCCCGTGGGCATGAGATGGCCCAGGAGGGTTGGGGGAGGTTCAAGGCATCGGCAGATCTGGACATCGATTCTGAGTCACCCACGTCCGTGCCCCCAGGAACTCGATGTTCAGAGGCGGAGACAGAAAATGACACAGAACAGACACTGAACAACAAATTACAGGTGCGTAATGTTCCTGGCCGAGAGACACAGATGAAAGATCTTTCAGAATAAGGTTCTCCTAAGCCTGAGGGAGATCTCTATGTGGAGACTCAAAGAACTTACCCCATTTCAGGGAGAATTACCTATCTACCCACAAACACATTTGGCAACGAGTTTTAGCTACAACAGAAAAACACCTGCAAGCATCAAGACAGTGGAAAACAAATCATCATTTGTTCTGCACACTACTTGGTGCTTTACAGAAATTCTCTCATGTAGACCTCACAGCATTCCAATAAAGGGTGGTGCTGGCCTTCGAGTTGACCAGATTCAGGAATTTGAACCATGTTGACAGGCTTCCTCCTGACACGACACCGGCAGCCCCGGGCTCACATTCTCCTAGCTCAGTAGCCCCAGGAGAAAGAGACGGGGTCTCTTTCCTGGTCTCACCATACCAGGGCTCCAGCCACGTGTATGCCATGTGCTCACCCTTGGATCCATCCCAGTGACCAAGAGAATGGACTGAAGATAATTGGCCAGGGGCTGAGGTACTATGATTAGAAATCCCGTCAGAATTAAAAGGGTGGAGTGAGAAAAAATAAACGAATAAAGAGAGGTTTGGCCAACAAATGCAAAAGGTCCTCGAGGGGACGGTCTATGAGTTGCCCCGCTGTACAGATGAGGACAGTGAGGATGAGAGAGGCCAAGTAATTTGCCCGAGGTCACCCCTGCAGTACACATCAGTCAGCCAGGGTGCAAACCAAGGCGGTTGGACCAGAGCTCTTAACCACTGTGCTACAAGGCAATGAAGTCAGTTTGGTTTCAGACTTCTCTGCGGCAACAGCTTTTGGAAGAAAATGCAGCAACAGCTAGACTTTTTAGAGTAAAAAGACCGTACCCAAAGAGTCTTCTACTCTGCCAAACTGTCCTTCACAATATAGCTAACAAATATTAAACACACACCGTGTGACAGGCACTGTTGTAAGTTCTAAGCAGACCTCTGCACTGCTACACCTGAGCTGGGGGACCAGAGGATGGTGTCCCGATTCTCTCAGAGTGACACATCTGTTTTACAAGAGGGGAACTGGGCAGGTATAATCTCCCAGGGTCTTCTCTTGCTGTTCCTCTTATGGAACCCCTGCCCTGTGAGCAAGCTGGAGCAGGGGTGATTGGAACCCAGTTCCACAGCCTGCCAGGTGCTAGAATTTGTGTCCTATTCTGGAGACTGGGCCAGGAGGGAGCTCCAGTCCTCTGCCATGCATCTGCCTGGATGCAGCTTCTGCAGCACAGGGCTGATGAGAGATGAGAGATGCTGCCGGCTTGCCCTTCCTGGAGTGAAAGCATAGTCTGAGACTGGGACCTGAGAGGAAAGGGAGCCCCATTTTCTTGGCTGCATCGCCCAAGAATAGAGCTTCGATCACACTGAGCTGGGGAGTGGGAAGCAGTTCGCGGCTCAAATGCCAGAGATTCCCGTTGCTCTTACTACAATTTAGCAGGGGACTTTCTTGAATAAATGTTTCTATTTGCAGCATGTCCTTGGGACAAATTCCAGAGACGTTAAACGGCTGGGTTTTTTAAATAGTTTTCACCAGTTAAATGGTTCTTTCACTGGAGAGAGTGCCTACTAACCTCCTCACCCCACTGTTTTGGAAGTCGGCTGCCTCAATCAGGTTATTTTTTTTTTAAGGTGAAAAAGGAGTTTGTTTGGTGGTATTTTAAAGTCATGATTCAAACATATTCCATGAGATTTAATCCACTGTAATTAATTTTATTGGTGCCCAAATGATCCTAACTATGGCTAACTGGAACTTCTTTAAGTTGGTTCCTGAGTCCTTTGGACATGACCCTGGCAGTGGCTCACAGCTTTCTTGCTAATAAAATACTATGTACATTACTTCCCCCAAACTGAAGAAAAACTTAAAGGTCACACTTAGCAAGATTAAAACAAGTACATATTCCTTCCAAAGAAATAAATATGATCAAAGCAAACAGTCAAAAGGGAAAAAAATTAAAACTCATAAAACAAATAAAAATTATAAGGAAACATTAAAAATAGCATAGAAAAGTATGACATAAATAATGAAACAAATTATTAGTGATCATGATAAATATAAATGAAATCTACTCCCTTATTAAAAATTAAGATTCACGAATTAAATTAAGAACCCAACTTGGCCCTGGCCAGTGTGTCTCAGTTGGCTGGAGCATTGTCCTGTACACCAAGTCGATGTTTCTCACATCTCTCTCTCTGTGTCTATCTGTCTGTCTGTCTGTCTGTCTCTCCTTTCCTCTCTCTTTAAAATCAATAAACATATTTTAAAAATTTAAAAAGAATTCAGTCTTGCTATTTTGGACAACATGGACGGCTTAGAGAGTATTATGTTAAGTAAAATAAGTTGGATAGAAAAAAAACCAAAAATATAAAATAAAATAAAATAAGTAAGTCAGATAGAGAAAGACAAATACCATATTTCACTCACATGTGCAATCTGAAAAACAAATGAACAAACAAAACAGAAACAAACTCATAGATATAGAGAACAGACGGATGGTTGCCAGAGGGGAGGGAAGATGGGGGGTTGTGCAGAGAACGGGAAGAGGATTAGGAAGTACAAACTTCCAATTATAAAATAGGTCATGGGGATGTAAGGCACAGCATCGGGAATAGAGTCAATAATATTGTGATAACCATGTACAGGAACAGATGAGTACCATACTTATTGTGGTGATCACTTTGTAAGGTATATAATCACTATGCTGTACACCTGAAACTAATATAATATTGTATGTATGTCAACTGCACTTAAAAAATTTAAAAAGTGAAATTTAAAATCTCCATTTCATATTATTTAAATGAAGCACAAAACAGAACAAAATTAAGGTAAAGGAAGGGAAAGTATATAAAACAAATGCAAGTTAAGAGAAATCAAAAATGAAAATACTGAACATTAGAATTTGACATTAAAAAGTGACATCAAAATTTATAAAGCCAAAATATGAAGGGTGGAGAATCATTTAATAATATGAGTAATAAAGCTTGCTTACCAAACAATACACCTTTTTTCCCTACTGCCCATGCAACATTTATGAGAATGGAATATATATAGCTGCACTCACAGTGGCCCCTCAACAAGGTTCAGTTGCTGAAGAGGACTCACAGGACCCAAAAGGACAAAGCTTTCAAACACACAGTTTATTACAGGGGCGGACACACTATAGCAAGAGCCTGAAAATTAGAATAAACGTCACAGCAGATGACTCACAGCGGGGCTCTGGAGAGGCCATGTGCAGGCTCTGTGTCTATTCCCTGCCCCCGCCCTAGGATCGGCCATTTCTTTAAGGAGCCCGGGCTCCATTTCCTAGAGAATGGTATTTAGAAACAAAGATCTGGATGTGTGCTCATTGCTGCTGAGGCGTCACTGCTTCTAGGCCATCTCAGCAGTCAGAGCCAGGCAATATAACTAAGTATACTACCCCAATATATGTGCATACCTTTATTTCTGTATCTACCAACTAGAGTATAGTATTTGTGTACAGTTCGTTTTGTCACTAGCCTTACATTATCTAGTCAAAGCACTTTCTTTTTTATTTAGGTAGAATTGACATGTAATATTATATTAGTTTTAGGTGTACAACGTAATGGTTTGATAGTTGTATATATTGTGAAAATTAGCATAACAATAAGTCTAGTTAACATCCATCACCATACAGTTACAGGAATTTTTTTCTTGTGATGAGAACTTTTAAGATCTACTCTCTTAGCAACTTTCAAGTGTGCAATACGGTATCATTAACTATAGTTGCCATGGTGTACATTACACCCCCAGGACATTTATTTTATATCTGAAAGTTTGTACCTTTGACCCCCTTCACCCATTTCATCCACCTCCAACCCCTGCTTCCGGCAACCACCGATCTGTTCTCTGTATCTATGAGCTTGAAAACACTTTTTAAAGTTTCCCTACCTCTTCAGTGAACTTATGGCATATGATTTTAAACACAATTAGATTCATTTGTCACACTCTGCATTCTATGTTGGAATCACTGACAACCAGGTTGATTTTTTTTTAAATTGGCATACAGTAAAATTCATTCTCAGCGGTGTACCATCCTATGGGTTTTGACAATTGTAGAGACATGAATCCACCACCACCGCCCTTGTACAAAACCCATTGTGAACTCAACCTTTCTCTCTCTCTGATCCCTGGCAACCACCGATCTGCTTTCCATCCTGTGTCTTGTGGTAGACTGAATAATGACCCCAAAAGATATCCATATCCTAATGCCCACAACCAATGAATGTTCCATCTTATGGCAAAAGAGACTTTGCAGATGTGATTAAGTTAAGGATCAAGTGATGGGGAGATTATCCTGGATTATCCAGGTGGGTCTTAAATGTAACCACAAGGGTCCCTAAGAGAGAGCTGTAAGAAAGTCAAAGGAGGTAGGAGAAGACACCGAGGGTGGAGGCGAGAGAGAGGTTGGAGTGATCCGAGGAAGGAGTCACAAGCTAAGGAATACAGGCGGCCCCCAGAAGCTAGAAAAGTCAAGGAAATGAATTTGCCCCTAGAGCCTCCAGGAGGAACGTTCCTCTCCCTCTCTTTCTCCCTCCCTTCCCCTCTCTCTAAAAATTAATAAATAAAATCTTAAAAAAATAAACATCATTACCCAGGAAAGACATTATTAAGTAATACAAACAAAACGGATCACAGGCTTTTTAAGGTCAAGGTATGTTCACAAAAGAAGCCATAAATTCTGATTTCCAGAGTTCTTACAAGACCCCTTTGTTAGATATAACATTTTCAAGGACATTTTAAGAAACAAGAAAATCATGTGGTGATTGCTGGGGGGAGGAGGATGTAAGGGGACTAAATGGTAAGGAAAAAGTATATAATAAAGATTAAATTAGAAAAAAAAACAAAAAAATCACCTTATTCCGTTGCTTGGATTTCCTACACCAGCAGGTAGTAGGGCCTATGGGTTTCCAGATCAAATGATGAAATTCCACTATTTAGAACTGAGAGAAATAAAGACAGCTCTAAGATTAAAACTTACTGTGGAAAGGAAAAAGGCAAAATGGAACTCTAAACAATGGAAAATGACCATACAATGTTATCTATCTAACGTGAATAGAAAAAACTGACAATGAATATTTGAATTTCTGATTTATTATATTGGCAATCCATCCATCCTGGGTCCTTAATATTGTGTTTGCTATCACACTTGTCAAATAGTTTCACGGAGTCATTAAAACCTACCTGTTTTTTCCAACAGATGGTGCAATGACACCTCTGCCAGTGGAGTTTTTCCTGAATAAAGAAAAAAAAAGTAAATCACTCAAACATAAAAATGGCAAAAATTTCCCCTAAGGGACCAAAACTACAGAGGAATAATTCCCAGTTTTACCCTCAATGCAAAATCAGGTACGGGTCACCAAATATCCAAAAGTCTTTGTAAAACCAACTACAAAGTGTATAACAAATATTGGGGTGTGGGGTTTTCTCTTACTTTCAAGCTAACAAGTTCGCCTGTTTTGATTCCCTGGATGCCAGCAGCACAGTGAGCAGTATGAGCATCATCAGCATTTGCATGGGTTCTCCAGTTCCGCAAGTCCCACAGGGCCCATGCAGAGGGGGCCCAGGCGGACACAATATGTACCCAATGCAAGTTTGCATCACAACGGAGGAATACTGGCCTTGGGGAATTCACATCTTTTATAGTGAGCTTCCTATCTCCCAGGAGATAGTGCCTCATCTCTCAAGGCAGCTCCCTGCGAATACAGCCTTGAGAGATGATGGCCTAGGTAAATAGGGCCAAGGCCTCGCATCCTTAGCATAGGAAATAGAACAGGGACACTCTGGGCTGTGACAGATTGCATCTGTCAACCATATTATGCTTAGAGAGAAAATAGGCCATCTCGCCTTCCACTTGAAATGGACGGTAAGATGTACTGATCAAAGTTTTGTGCCTAGGAATATTTTCTTTCACCACTGTCTTTCAGGGGCTAGAATGGAGCCGTCCACTCTTACCCAGTGCCAGCAAACCGTGCATAAACCAGGCCTGTGTTTTTCTGTTAACCAATCATAGAGGACTCTGTGGAAAGCCATAATGTGGGTTAAGGAAAAAAAATAAATCGGAGAGACCAAGTATCATGCAAGTTTTTTCTTCAATATTTTTGCTTTTATTTTCCCATTGTTAATGGAAATATTATACGAGAAAGGGTTTTCTTAAATGAAAATTTATATAAAATTGCTAACAGTATTGTCTTTTATGTATTTCCTAAGATGGTTGGTTCCCCTTCAACTAATATATCTATCTTTTTATAGGACTTTAATAATATTAGCCTAATATAAGCAAAATAAAGCTTACAGCAGTGGCACAAAAATGATGAACATTCTAAGAATGTGCAAACTTTTTTTTCAGTTTGTCACAATTACGACCATGGGAGTTTAAAACACTTCTTCTTATGGTTTACTTGTGCCTTCTCGCTAGCTGGGATTCAATCACACACATAGCATTACCATTTTCTAATGGAATACTGTTGTCACATCCAATTTATATTCCCATAAATCAGAAAACACCTACTGCCCTGGTCGGGTGGCTCAGTTGGTTGGAGTGTTGTCCCATACACCAAAAAGTTGAGGGTTTGATCTCTAGTCGGGGCACATACAGGAGGTGACCGACCGATGCTTTCTCTCTCTCTCTCTCTCTCTCTCACTCTCGCTCTCGCTCTTCTCTCTCTCCTTCCTCTCTCTCACTCCCTCTCTCTCCCCATTCCTCTCTCAAATCAATAAACATATCCTAGGATGAGGATAAAAAAAAAAAACACCTATTACCTGATGGTCATTTCAAGTAGTATACACCCTCCTCCTTTCACATTCCAGATCTCCTGCCTGTGCTTTCTGAGTGAACCCACCAGAAAGCCGGAGGGCAAAGAAACCTGTTGATATAGTCCCTTCCCAGGGCACAGAGCAGGTAGAGAGGGGTGGAGTGAATCTAGAAGGGCAAATGGAAGATATCCAGCACAGCCCATAAATGGCATTGATGTCATTGGTGTGATTTTCTAAACCATTAAACCATTCTTGGTAAAGTTCCAAACAAAATAACCCACACTCCTTTCAATTTATACAGTAGTTCTGTTCCTGGAAAATTCCAGGATATTAAAACCATGCAAAAAATACTTTGAGGTATGCCCACTTCAGCAGCAATATACTAAAATTGGAATTATACAAAGATAACCACGGCCCCTATACTAGAATGATATGCAAATTTGTGAAAGCATTCCAGATTTTTAAAAATCAATTTTAGAAAAAAAAAAAGTACTTGGAATTTACATGCAAAATGAGGTCAGGTTTAGGCTCAGATCATTACAAATAGGTTTTTCATATATGTGAATGTCTAGGAGGATATTTGAAAATCATGTAAGATGTAGGAAAGTTTGTCCTTGTAAGAATGTCACATGCATTGAAGAGCATATGACATTCTTGGCTCCTGTCCATTAACTGCCAGGAAACCCTTGCCAGGGGATTCTTGTCAATCACTATAACAACCAAAATAGCCCGATGTGTTTTCCAAGCACACCCTTGGGTGGTACTGCCCTTGGTGAGACACACTCTCCTAAGGTGAAACATTCTTCCTTGCAGAATTTGAGTTTGAGATTTCATCCACTTAGTGTCTGGGGGCAACACAAAATGGAAGAAATGACTTCTCATTTTATGGGTCCTTATTCAATCCAACATACTCAAGTCTCCAACCCAGCTACCAAACACTGGCTGCCATTTCTGGCAACACATAGTTGTGAATTTGAATTTTCTGATTTGGTATAAATAAAGACCAAGAAAATAACTGGATATGAAACTCAAGCTTCATATGGAGCCAGATAAAAGTTTTAAAATAACTATACTTCATGTCACTCAGTGTTAAACTATAACATTTTTCTACTTTTAACTTATGCATTCTAAGTAATTCATAAACATTATATAACACTACAAAATATAGACACAAAAATAAAAAGTAAAAACATCACATACTGTGGTAGAGAGAATAATGGCCCCCCTCAAGATATCCGTGAGCTAGTAATCCTTTGAACCTTTTTTGAACCTTTTACATGGCTAAAGGAACTCTGCAGATGTGACTAAGTTAAAGATTCTTTTTTTTTTTTTTTTAAGAGAGAGGGGAAGGGAGGAAGAAAGAGAGGGAGAGAAACATCTATATGCAAGACAAACATCGACTGGTTGCCTCTCACACGCCACCAGCTGGGGACCTGGCCCACAACCCAGGCATGTGCCCTGTCTGGGAATGGAACCAGCAACCATTTGGTTTATAAGCCCACATTCAATCCACTGAGCTACACCAGGCAGGACCAAGGGTCCACTTTAAATGATGTTATTAATACTCAGAATCATTTTGAATACTTGTCTTTTACCTTCAGGTTTGACACAAGATGTTATAGAACAAATAATTCAACCTGACAAATAACATTTCCCAAACGTTATTTGGGAAATAACATTTTCAGTAAATTTTTTTTCTATTGAATGAGACTTGACAATAAATATTGTAAAATCTCTCACAACCACCCTGCACATGGGTCAACAAATAGTACTGTAATATACTTCATGGAAAGTGCGGGATAGGTTTTATAGATGCTTAAGGAACAAGGGTTTCTCCTGACCAAAAATATCATACCCACTAAGGAAGAGATTAAGTTATGTGAGTCAAAGAATTTTCTGGCACAACTTCACATACTCATTAAAACTCTGTTCAGTGTCATAAAACTATTTTTTTCTGGATTATCAGTGCATTGAAGAGGCTGAGGGAACCTTGAGGAAAAGGTCTGGGTTTTATTTATCTCTCTGTTCCCAGGTCTAGTATAGAACCTGGTATATTAACTCTGTTAATGTTGAATAAATAAATTGGTAATTGGTGGAAGGAAGGAAGGAAGGGAGGGAAGGAGTACAAAGAATCCAATGAATGACCTTAAGTGGTTTTAAGTTACTCTGAAATGTATTTAAATATCTTAAAAGCAATAAATACAAAGCAATAAAGAACTGAAGGAAGTTAGCCAATACCTTAGTTAAAGCTGGTTTCCATGAATCAATGAAATAGGCTATAAACCCAGAAATGAAGATTATGTAGACCATGGGTACAACCCCTACTTTAAAATTTTGGAACCCAAGTCATTTTGTCTATAAAATGATTAGTCTAACCTTTGAGATTATGAGAAACTGGAGATCTACAACTCAGATCTCACAACCCACCCAGTCTCTTGGCAAACAGCAACCTCAGTGAAGAGAAAGTAATTGTCTCTGGAGTGCTATTGGGCTCAACAGGGACAATACCGCCCTCTAGGGAGTAGCTGGAAGTTTCTGGGTACTTCTTTTTTTTTTCTTTCTTTTTTTTTTTTGACACGTTGGAGTGAAACTGCAAAACATTAGTGATAAAGGGAATCTTTTTTAAAAAAGATCTTTATTTATTTATTCTTAGAGAAAAGGAGGGAGAGAGAGAGGGAAAGAAACATCAATGTATAGTTGCCTCTCGCACACCCCCAAGTGGGAACCTGGCCCACAACCCAGGCATGTGCCCTAAACTGAGAAATGAACTGGCGGCCCTCTGGTGTGCAAGATGGCGCTCAATCCACTGAGCCATAGCAGCCAGAGCTGATAAAGGGAATCTTAAAAGCCGCAAAAGGAAAAATGCATTACCACTAAAAAATGAAAACTAAATTACCGACGGACTTTGCATCAGCCAACAACTGGTGCCAGAAGACAGTGGAACAGTATTTCTAAAGTGAAAAGGGGAAATTATTAGCAATGTAGCATTTTATACCTAGGTAAATTACCATTATAAAGGCAAAATAGAGGCATTTACAGACATACAAAGAAGTAGCTTACCACTCACAGCCTCTCACTAATAGAAATACTGTGGGCATGCTGATTTTTGGTGCCAGCCAAGATGGAATAAACCCATACAGTCTATCTCTCCCATGTAGAACTACTACAATCTCTGGGGGGGGGGCATGGGGACACACAAATGCAACTACCTGAAAACTCTGAAACGTAAGCAAAATCAGGTGGATTGAGAAGGGAAGGAAGAACTTGAAGGAGTGAGTCATACAGGGGTGAGTTACCCATATAGGAAGTAGCTACTTTTCTCCCAACAATGATCAGAGGAGAAATGGCCAGCAGAGCTTTCTTAGATAGCACAAGGAGGAAACCTCCAAGGAACTCTATACGTCTGGCCAAACAACTGAGAAAAGGTGCTCCTGAAGGCTGGAAGTGTGGAAGAAATCACACAGAGGAGATTGCTGGAGAAGGGATTAGTTCTGTGTATGGACTAGCACAAATCTCAGACTCACCTCTGAGCTGAGCATGCATGGGACAGAACCAAAACAATATGGTAACAACTTTGAGAACTAAACTATTATATAAAACACCACTCAAATGAATGCCTGAGTAGAGCATATGTGGGATAAGCCCAAATTATCAGAGCAAAGGCTTTGAAATGACATTAGGACCACTCCACATGTAAGTTATAGCTTATAGTCTAACTTATTTGTTAGCCATTATTCTAACCGCTTATTTAAAGCAGATTGGTTGCCTGCTTTTAAAAAAAAATTCATCAGAGATCTTTAACAGAGCCCAGATTCTTACAAAATAAGATTCAAAATATCCAGTATACAATCCAAAATTACTTGATATACAAAGAATCGAGAAAATGTGACTGATTCCCAAGGGAAAAAACATACAACAGATGGCCAAATCCAAGATAACTCAGATGTTGAAATTAACAGACAGACTTTAAAGCTGTTATAATTATACTCTGTGAGGTAAACACGCCCTCTATTTATTTATTTATTTCTAAGATTTTTAAAAAGATTTTATTTATTTATTTTTAGAGAGAGGGGAAGGGAGGGAGAAAGAGAAAGAAAGAAACATCAATGTGCGAGAGAAACATGGATCAGCTGCCTCTCGCGCGCCCCCAACCAGGGGGCCCAGCCAGTAACCCAGGTATGTGCCCCAACCAGAAATGGAACAGGCCACCCTTTGGTATGCAGGCCCGCACTCAACCCACTGAGCCACACCTTTAAATAAGTGAAAATGTAGTTCTTAGCAGAGTAAAAATAAACGATAAAAGATAACCAAATGGAAATTTTAGAGGATAAAAACACAATATATAAAATAAAAAATTCACTAGATGAGCTCAATAGAAGTAGTTGTGTTTATATAATATATATAAAATGCTCACTTTATATATGACATGAAATATCACTTATATGACACACAGTCACACCTTGGTCCTCGAATGCCTTGGTTCTGAAACAATTCGCTTCTTGATCACGTTGTTCACGGAAAAAATGTCTCAGTTGCCTAACAAAACTCCAGATCTTGATTCTCTACCAGACAACCCTTTCATGCTAATACCTGTATGATGAGTCATAGGTCTCTCAGGAGACAAAGGAGATTCAGTCTTCGAACAAATCGCTTTCTCAAACAGTTTCCTGAAACGAATTAACTTCAAGAACCGAAGTTCTACTGTATTATATATTTATATGTGATATATAATTTTTATATTTTTTTACATACAGAAAAATGAGGATTATGTAGACTGTGGATACAATCCCTACTTTAAAATTTTGGAATCCACGTCATTTTGTCTTATAAAAGAGAATTAGTCTAGCTCTTGAGATTTTGAGAAAATGAAGCTCTATGGCCCAAATTTCACAACCCGCCCAAGTCTCACGCCAGAAAAACAACCCCAGGAGGGACAGCAATTGTCTCAAAAGTGCTATGGGTTCAACAAAGACAAATTTTTTCACTTAAGGCCTTCAACTGATTGGATAAGGCCCACCTACATTATTGAGGGTAGTCTGCTAAATTTACTATTTACTTAAATGTTAATCATGATTTAAAAATACCTTCACGGATGATCCAAAATGGCGACAGAGTAGGTAGAAGCCATACTCACCTCCTCCTAGGACCAAGCTGGAATTACAACTAAAATACAAAAAGATCAATCAAAATAACCAAGTTAAGACTACCTGAACAGAAAAGTCTTATTATGACCAAGGACTTATAGAAGAAGCCCCATCGAGACTGTTAGGAAGAGTGGAAACAAGAAAAGGGCTGGCCCCACACCCCCACGCGGTGGCTGAGAATCCAGAGGGGTATCTCAGCTGCCAAGTTTCCTCCCACCAGAAGCATAGAGTCCCCAGCCCGGAGCACCAGAGCCATAAAGAGGAGCCCACATAATACCTGGCCGTGAAGATCAGCGGGGATTCTATCTGCCAGGGAGAGACGGGGGTGCTAGAAACCCAGGTGCCCTCTCGAAGGGCCAGAGTACAAAACCGAGTCTGAAACCACTCACCCTGAGCTCTGGAGGAGGAAGGGTAGCTCGGAGAAGACCGGAGTCGTGCTAAGGGGGACTGGGTGGTGGGGCTCCGAAGAGAGAGCGGGAGGGACACAGCAGCCAGGGGTCTGCTGCCGAGTCCCTCTTCCGCACTGCGCACAGAACCTCTCCTGGGTGGAGCACTCCTCTCTACGTGGCGTCTTCCGGGGGGAATGCAATAGCTCCACCCTCCCAGTCGTCCTGCCCCAATCCTGTAGAAGAGTCGGTTGCCTGGGCCTGTGGTGTAGAATTTCTTGGAGGGCTCTTGAGGGCAAACTGAGGTGATGTCAGAGAACAGATTGTGCTGCTCTGGGAAGGGGGCCATTCCCTCCCCTCACTCACCTGACCAGTGCTTACCCGCACTGGCCCCACCCTCCCAACTCCCAGTGGTACTGCCCTGCCAAGCTCCTGCCCTACAGAATTGTCATCTGACTGTGGCCAGCCTGGGTTCATAGTGCAGAGTTTCTAGAAAAGTTCTTGAGGAGGCCCGGGAAGAATTAGGCATAGATTGAATTGTGTGGCTCAAGGGCGGGTGCCATTTTTCCCCTCACATGCCCAACCAATTCCACCATTGCTGTGTACAACCCTCCCCTAATACGGCCAAATGTTGGTTGGTTTGGGCCTAGTGAACTCTGCTGGCCTCACCCTGAAGACTGCATGAGACACCTCCCTACCACAAAGGCCTGAGAGCCCCCACGGGTGGTGGCTGGCCTTGTTCTCTAGGGCTTTTGCTGACTGACCTCAGTCCCAGCACTGGTGCCGATTAGTATCTGTACTATTCGGTGAACAGCACTCACCCCTACTTGGTGACTCATTGAGTGAGAACCTACCTCAGGCAATTCACTATCATGAGAGGCTATTTCAGTAACTAAGACTAACAGGAAACCACAGGCAGAGGTGGATCTCTAGGTGCCTAGAGCCTTCTGCTGACCTTTCCCCAGGCTCTGTACTAGTAGAAACCAGACTTGTTGTGCAGCTTGGCCTTTCCCATGCATACCCAGGACCAGCAGAGAGAGCACAAACTGTGGGTTCCTTTGTAGCTCCAAACAGGTAGCCTAGGGTGAGCCACACACAGCACTTGACATTGATCTGCTATAATAGGATCCCTCCCAAGAGGTCCCCAAACCAACACATCTGGTGGCAGGCTTCAGATCACATCAGAGCACCACCCAATTAGCTCCAAAAGTGGCATACCCAAAGGGAGATATCAGCAGGCACCAGACCCTGTTGAGGCAAATTCTGCTGCGTGGGGTCAGCCCCTGAACAGCAGCTCATACATTGTGATCGGGGTCAATCCCCATCTTCAGCCAGCCTATGAGTCACCCCCACCCACCGATGGGCCAACAGCAGTCAAGACTCAAATACAACAGCAGGGCTCACATAACCCACCCAAGAGACATTCCTAGAATACCTAGCTCAGGTGATCAGAGAGATTGCACTGCTGAGTCCCACAACATACCTGTTACATAAGGCCACCATGCCAGGACAAGGAGACAGAACAGACCTACCCAATACACAGAAACAAATACAGAGAGACAACCAAAATGGGGAGACACAGAAACATGCCAGATATGAAAGAACAGAGAAAAAATCCCAGAAAAAGAACTAAATGAAATGGAGGCAAGCAATCTACCAGATAAAGAGTTGAAAACAATGGTTATAAGGATGCACAAGGAACTTAGAACTTCAACAAAAAGATAGTAAGCATAAAAAAGGACATAGAAACCATAAGAAAGAACCAGTCAGAAATGAATAATACAATATCTGAAATGAAGACTACACTAGAACACAGGTGGTAAACACAAGATCCAAGGGCTGAATCCAGCCCTCTACCTTGTTTTATCCGGCCTGGCGCCTTGTTTCTACCTGGAGGCAGTGCTGAGCTCTCACTTAACTGTTAAGGAGCAATCACATTTATACAGTCCTAAAATTACATTCAGCCCTTTGAAGGCAACTGTGGCCCCTGGTGAAAATGAATTTGACACCCCTGCACCAGAAGGATTCAACAGCATATTAGATGATCAGAGGGTCATCTAATATTAGCAGAGGATCAAATCAATCACTTAGAAGACAAGGTAGCAGAAAACACCCAATCAGAGCAGTGAAAAGAAAAAAAAGAATTTTGAAAAATGAAAATAGCCTAAGGGACATTTGGGACAACATGAAATGTAACAACATCAACATCAGAGGAAAGAGCAAGGGATTAAGAACCTTTTTCGAAGAAATGATGACTAAAAACTTCTCCAACCTGGTGAAGGAAAAATACACACAAACCCAGGAAGCACAGAGAGTCCTAAACAAGATGAACCCAAGGAGGCCCATGCCAAGATACATTATAATTAAAATGGCAAAGGTTAAAAACAAAGAGAGAATCTTAAAAGCAGCAAGAGAAAAACAGTAACCTACAAGGTAGCTCCCAAAGGCTGTCAGCTGATTTCTCAACAGAAACATTTCTGGCCTAGAATGTAATATTCAAAGTGATGAAAAGCAAGGACCTACAACCAAGATTTCTTTACCAGTAAGGCTTTCATTTAAAATTGAAGAAGAAACAAAGAGCTTCTAAGACAAGAAAAAGCTAAAGAAGTTCACTACCACCAAACCAGTATGACAATTTTAAAGGGAATTCTTTAAGAAGAATAAAGAAAAAAAAGAGGAACATAGTTATAAAAAATGGCAGTAAATATGTACCTATCAATAATCACTTCAAATGTAAATGGCTTAAATACTCCAATCAAAAGACATAGGATAGGTGAATGGATAAGAGAACAAGACCCATATATATGCTGTTTATAAGACACCCACCTCAGAATAAAAGACACACACAAACTAAAAGTAAAGGGATGAAAAAGAGATTTCATGCAAATGGAAATGAAAAAAAGCTGGGATAGCAATACCTATATCGGACAGAATACACTTTAAAACAAAAGCTACAACAAGAGACAAAGGACACCACATAATAATAAAGGAATCAATCCTATAAGAGGATATAACCATTGTAAACATTTATGCACCCAACACAGGAGCACTTAAATATATAAAGCAAACCATGATGGACATAAAGGGAGAAATCGACCATAATACAGTCATAGAAGGGGATTTCAGGAGGGGACTTTAGTTTTTTTTTGCACTTTTTAAGGATTTTACTTATTTTTAGAGAGAGAGAAAGAAGGAAGAGAGGGTGAGAGCAAAATCTACAAAAAGAAGGTTAATTCATTATATGGTTTCTAGTATCCAGAAGATATAAAATACTTCTACAACTCAATAACAAAAAGATAAACACCTCACTTAAAAAGTGAGCAAAGGACTTGAATAGATTTTCTCCAAAGAAGATACACACATGGCTCACAGGCATGTGAAAAGATGCTCAGTAGCATTAATCATCAGGGAAATGCAAATCAAAATCACAATGAGATAGCACTTCACACCCACTAGGGTGGCTATAACACCAGCGACAAAACCTAAAATAAAAAGTACTGATGAGGATGTGAAGAAACTGGAGCCCTCATACATTCCTGGTGGGAATGTAAAATAGTGTAGCCACTTTAGAAAAGCTTTTGGCTGTTCCTCAAAAAGCTAAAACATTGAATTACCATAAAAACCAGTAATTCCACATCTAAGTATATACCTAAAAGAATTGAAAACAGGTGTTCAAACAAAAACTTGTACTTGAATGTTCACAGCACCACTACTCACAATAGCCAAAAGATAGAAACAACCCAAATATTCATCAACAGATAAACGATAAACAAACTATGGCATGTTAGTCAGTCACAGAAAGGAATAGAGTACTGACGCATGCTGTGACATGGACGAACCTCAGAAACATTGTGTTAAGTGAAAGAAACCAGACACAAAAGGCCACACCACACACTGTATAATTCCATTTATGTGAAATATGCGGAGTTGGCAAATCTACAGAAACAAAAAGCAGATCAGTGGTTGCCAGGGGTTGGGGAGAATGGGAATGGGGAGTGATTGCTTAATGAGTGTGAGGTTTCCCTTTGGAGTGATGAAAATGTTCTGGAATTAGATAGTGGTGGTGGTTGCACAATATTGCAAATGTACTTAGTGGCAATTGTACGCTTTTAAATGGCTAAAATGTTAAGTTTTATGTTATGTTTGTTTTATCACAAAAATTTTTTTTGAGGAATCATACACCATGACCAAGTGAGGTTTATTCTCCAGATGCAATCTAGTTCAATATTCAAAAATCACATCAGCAAACTAAAGAAGAAAAACCACCTAGTCATACTAATTGATGCAGAAAAGCATTTGATAAAATTCAGCATTGATTCTCAGTAAAAATTCTTAGAAAACTAGGGGTGGAAGCTAACTTCAACTTGATAAATAAAACCTACAAAAAGTTTACAGCTTACATTATGCTTATCGGTGAAAAATTGATGGCTTTCCCCCTAAGATCGAGAACAAGGCAAGGATGTCTGCTTTCATCACCTTATTCAGCATTGTACTGAAAGTCCTAGCCAGTGCAACAAGGCAACAAAACAAAATAAAATAAAAGGAATCTTGATTGAAAAGAAAGAAATAAGACTGCCCCTATTTACAGATGACATGAATGTCTATGTAAAAAAATCTATAAAGTAACTCATAGAATTAATAATTTTGATACTGTCACAGGAACACAAGATAAATGTATAAAATCACTGCATTTCTATATATTAGCAATGAATACATGGACAACAAAGTTTAAAATACAATACCATTTATAATCAGTCAAAAAATGAAACACTCAGGTATAAGTCTAACAAAACATGTATAGGATTTGTATACTTGAAAACTATAAAACACTGGTAAAAGAAACAAGTGCCTAAACAAATGGAGAGGCTTTCTGTGTTCATGGACTGGGAGACTCAACTTAGAAAGATGTCAGTTTCCCTCAAATTCCTATACAGGTTTAATGCAATTCCTATTAAAATCTCAGCAATATTTTTACAGACACAGACAAGCTTGTCCTAAAATTTACATAGAAAGGAAAATTAGGATAGCTAAATCAATTTTGGAAAAAGAAGAATAAAGTAGAAAAAAAATCATGGCCCGGTCCCCAGACGGGGGTGTGAGAGAGGCAACCAGTCAATGTTTCTCTCACACATCAATGTTTTTCTTCCTTTCTCTCTCTCTCTCTCTCATACAGTTATCCAGATTGTGTGATATTCACAGAGGTATAGACATAGATAAATGAACAGAATAGAGAATCCAGAAACAGACTCACATAAATATACCCAATTGATTTTTGACAAGGATGCAAAAGTAATCAGTGGAGGAACAAGAGCCTTTTCATTAATGGTGCTGGATCAATTGAACCTCACATCTGACAAAAATTAACTCAAAATCGATTGTGGACTTAAATGTGAAACATAATGTTATAAAACTTTTATTGATTACTTTTTAAATTTATTGATTTTAGAGAGAGAGGAAGGTGGAGAGGGAGAGAGAGAAACACTGGTTTGTTGTTCTGATTATTTATGCATTCATTGGTTGATTCCTGTATGTGCCCTGACTGGAGATCAAACTGGCAACCTTGGTGTATGGGGACAACGCTCTAACTATCTGACCTACTTGGCCAGGGCCATAAAACTTTTAGAAAAAACATAGGATAAGATCTATAAGACCTAGGGCCATGCAAAGTGTTCTTAGACTTAACACCAAAAGCACCATAAAAGAAAAAAATGGGTAAGGTGAACTTCATCAAAATGTAAAATTTTGCTCTGTGAAATGCCTTATTTAGAGGATGAAAAGTCAGGCTACAGACCGGGAGAAAATATTTTCAAATCACATATCTGACAAAGGATTAATATCTCAAAACTCAACTGTAAGAAAACAAATAATTCAATTACAAAATGAGGTCAGAGCACACGCCCAGGTTGCACACCAGGTCCCCACTTGGGGGCGTTCGAGGCAAATGATTGATGTATGTCGGTTTCTCTCCCTCTTTCTCCCTCCCTTCCCCTCTCTCTAAAAATAAATAAATAAAATCTATTTTTTTTAAAAAAAAAGAATAGTAACCCCGAAATTAAAGGAGAAAAAATTTAGGTAAGAACAGGTCTACACTAATAGTGCAGAGCATTAAAAAAAAAGTCTCTAAGAGAGACGCAGAAGACTCATTGCCTGTGCCTTTGTGAGCCCTAGTCCAGGACTGCGCACGGTGGCATATTCTGAGATGTGTTTCCACTGCCCTGTCTCTCACCATACAACCAGAGGCTGGCATGGCCACTAACCCCTCATATGATGCATTTCAGACTGGTCACTAGGTGTCAGTATCCTGCTCTGGCTCTTTTAAAGATCAGTACTGAAAAAAGCAACAGGGAGAGTCGCTATTGCTTTTTCTACGGAGGCACAGCCGTCTAGATGGGCTGGGTTGAGAGGTTATCAGAAATCTACCAGTCTGTGAGTGTTAAACTGATCACTCTGCATTGGTGTAGGAAAAGCTGGTCTGGAGTTGCTGGATGTTGTGTTAATTCTGCTATTTGCTTATAGTTATATAAAAAGAAAAGCATTGTATGAACAAAATAAATACATTAATAAAACCTTACTTTAAAGCCACTGTAATCAAGACAATGTGGCACACAGATCAGTCAGTAGAAAAGAATTCAAGAAATCAAACTTTACAGCTATGTCAACTGGTTTTCAATAAAGACACCAAAACAATCCAGTGGAGAAAGGATAGCCTTTCTAACAAATGGCTTGGGTCAACTGGATATCCATACAGAAAAAAAAAAATGAACTTAGACCTTTACCTCACACCATAAAAAAATCAACTCAAAATAGATCACAGACCAAAATGTAAAGAGGTAAGATGATAAAGCTCTTACAGGAAAACACAGGAGAAAATCTTTATGACCTTGGGGTAGACAAAGAGTTCTTAGATATGACACAAAAAGCACTATCCATAAAAGAAAAAAAGTTAGACTTCATCAAAATTAAAAACTGCACTTCAAAAGATACCATCGAGAAAATGAAAAGCCAAGCTACAGAATAGGAGAAAATATTTGCAAATCACATATCTGGATAAGGGACTTTTATTGAGAACACATAAAAAACTCTTACGACTCAATAAAACAAACCCAGTTAAAAATGGGCAAAAGATTTCAATAGATATTTCACCAAAGAAATATGAATGGCTAATAAGTTCATAAACAAGATGCTCAATATCATTAGTCATTAGGAAAATACAAATTAAAACCACAATGAGATACCACTACATATCCACTAAAATTAGTATGATTAAAAAAAAGACAGCCAATACCAAGTTTTGGAAAGGATGTGGAGAAACTGGAACTTTTGTACATTACTGATAGCAACATAAAATGGTACAGCCACTTTGGAAAATAGGTTAGCAGTTTCTTGAAAAGTAGAACACAGACTTACCATCCAACCTAACATTCCATTCCTAGGCATCTACTGAAAGAGAAATGAAAGCACATGTCTACACAGACTTGAACACTAATGTTCATAGCAGCATTATTCCTAATACCAAAAAGTGGAAACAATACTATCCACCAATTGGTGAATGGATAGACAAAATGTGGTATATCTTTACAGTGGAATCCTATTCAGCAATAAAAAGAAACAAACTATTGATACATGTTACAGTGCAGATGAATCTCAAAAACATCATATGTGGAAGAATTCAGATGCCAAAAGACTACATATCGTAGGAGCATGAGGGAATTTTCTGGGCCGATGGAAACGCTCTATATCTTGTTTGAGCTGATGGATATGTGGGTGTATGAGATCATCAAAACTCCAATTCCCAGCCAGGGTGCATTCCTGGGTTGCAGGCCAGAACCCCCAGCAACCACACATTGGTGTTTCTCCCTCCCTCTCTCTGTCTCTCTGTCTCTCTGTCTCTCTCTCTCCCTCCCTTCCTTCTCTAAAAATAAATAAATAAAATCTTTAAAAAAAAAAGACCTTTGAGATCATCAAAACTCATCAAACTGAACAATTGAGATTTGTGCATTTTATTGGATATAGATTATACCTAAATAAATAAAATCTTGTTTGAGTCTGCTATGAAAGTCCCAAGTGGGAAATATGTGGCCTTCAATGTTTATATTACGAAGAAGAAAAGCTAAAAGAAAATTAACCAAGTAATTACATGGTAAAAATTAGCACAATAAGCCCAAAGAAAATAGAAGAAAATGATAAAGATAGAAAACCAATGAAATTTGAAAAGTACAATAGAGACTCAACAAAGCTAAAAATTGGTCTTTTGAAAAATGAAATTGTTGAAAACTAGGCCATGAGTCACAATATAAGTTGATGAGAAACTTTAAAAAAAATTTCTTATTTATTTATTTTTAGAGATAGGGGAAAGGAGGGAAAAAGAGAGGGAGAGACACATCTATCATGCCTCGACTGGGGACTGAACCCACAACCTAGGCATGTGCCCTAGCCAGGAATTGAACTAGCAATCTTTCACTTTGCAAGACAATGCCCAATCAACTAAGCCACACCACTCAGGACAATGAGAAACTTTTTGAGACAAACAAAAGATAGTTAAATTAGTGCTTTTGAGGATGCAAACCACTGGACAAACAGGTTTTGTTGTATTTTTACAACCTTTTGCAGAAGGTTAAGGATCATTTACAAATCATAAGGTCCCTAAGACTTAGAGAATTTGCAAGGGATAAAGGTCTTGTTTAAGTTTGAGCTATACATAGTCTGTATCTTGCCACCACAAGAATGTGTTCCTGGTTAGTTTAACCTCCTATAATAATATTCTTGACATACATATTATTTATAAAGGATTTACTGTTAACCCTTTTGGAGTATAATACCAAAAGGTGTGATTCCTATGAACTCTTTTTATATGTTTGTTGTAAGAAATATATTACATACTATATGTTTTTAATAATAGGAAATTAGCTCTGGCTGGTGTGGCTCAGTGGATTGAGTGCCAACTCATGAACCAAAGGGTCGTCGGTTCAATTCCCAATCAGGGCACATGCCTGGGTTGTGGGCCAGGCCCTTGGTTAGGGGTGTGTAAGAGGCATCCACACATTAATGTTTCTCTCTCTCTCTTTCTCCTTCCCTTCCCTTCTCTCGGAATATAAATAAAAAAAATCTTTAAAAAAATATATATATATTTTAAGATTTTTTATTTATTTATTTTTAGAGAGGGGAAGGGAGGGAGAAAGAGAAACATCAGTGTGTGGTTGCCTCTCACGTGGTCCCCATTACGGACGTGACCCGCAACCCAGGCATGTGCCTTGCTTGACTGGGAATCAAACCTGAGACATTTTGGTTCGCAGCCCGCGCTCAATCCACTGAGCTACGCCAACCAGGGCAAATAAAATCTTTTTTTAAATAATAGGAAATTATATTGAATACACAGTATTTATTGTAGGACTATAGATTGTAATGGAGATACCAACCTGATAGTGATAAAGTTTAATATATAATTTCACTGCTATGTAAGTGGTATGAATTCACTTGCTGGTCTCAGCTTTCTCCCTATAAATTTGTTTGAGAAAATAAACTTGCAATTGTAGCAGATTCAAGGCTAACACCAATGTGGAGCTTGTTCCTTTGATACTCTTTTTAAAAAAATTTTTTTTGCTGAGGTGAGCAACAAATACCGAAGTATGAATTCTCATAGCACTTTACATCAAAGAGATTATTTCCTCTCAGAGATTTTCATAAAACTTTCACCTTTAATTTTAACTAGGGCTGAATCAAAGTTGATTTACAGTTTTATTTCATAATAGAATAAATGTACCCCAAAATGTACTTAATCATTCCCTTTTGGCTAACATTTAGTGGCTTACAATTGTTGTTACAATAAACAATGCTGGAATAACAATAACTTCTGTGTAGACCTTTCTGAACATGAGCAAATATTTCTTTATGATACATTCCCATATATGGGATTCTGAGTAAAGGGTGAGATATTTCAAATCTTGATAGAATCAGACTGTTCTCTTTAAAGAATGTACCAGTTTATACTTCTCACCAACAATATATCTTCACCAACACTGGCTGCTATAAATCATTTTAGTCCTGACTGGTGTGGCTCAGTGGTTTGGGCATGGTCCTGCAAAGCAAAAGGTCATGGGTTTGGTTCCCAGTTGGGGCACATGCCTGGGTTGTGAGCCAGTTCCCCAGTTGGGGGTAACTGACTGGTGTTTCTCTCATCCATCAATGTTTTTCTTCCTCTCTTTCTCCCTCCCTTCCCCTCCCTCTAAACGTAAATGAATGAAATCTTTTTTAAAAAATAGTTTTAATTTTTGCCAATTTTAATGAGTGAAAATGAATCACACTGTCAGTTTTCACATTCCTTATTACTAGATAGACTGACCACTTCACAAATGTGTATTGGGTATTTGTATTTCTTCTATAAATAGCTTATCACGTTTGTGAGATGGATTTTCCCTGTTGCCAAAAAGCTACAGTTAGACATTGTTCAATAATGGTGCTTTATCCTCCAGAATACAGTGTGACTACCCTGCCGCCAAATGTTTGTAAATGTTCCCTTAAATGTCAGCATTAGGAGGATTATTTGTTCAAGTTCTTCGTGAACAATGATATGATCTGAGTATAAGAGTACAATGGTCCAGCACAAAACTCATTTTCTTGATCCAATACGACCCCACCTCATTAAGCCACTGGCAGCAGCACAGCCCTTCCCTGCTGTGAAGTCTGAGGCACAAAGAAAACTCCATGGAGATGCCACATCTGCTCCCGCCTGTGGGACCACTTCGCTGCCACTAACTTCTACAGAATCTTTGCCCAAATCAAAGCAGTGGCATTCAGCCTGCGCGAGTCTGCATGAGGTCTCTTCCTGCTGGTCTTTAGCCACCTGAAGTGAGGCAACATATTTGTTCCATTTCTATTATATTTTTATGTTACTGATTTGTATTAGATATACTAATTTTTCACATCGTACAAGTTTTAAGTATTTTCTCTGATTTTTAAAAATCTGTAGTATCTTTTGCTGTAAGTTTTGAACTTTTATGGGTCAGATCGGTCAACTTTTCCTTTATGACTTTTGCAATTTTTATTTTGAATGCAAGTCACATAATTTTATTTTATTTATTTTTTTAAAGATTTTATTTATTTACTTTTAGGGAGTGAGGAAGGGAGTGGGAAAAAGAGGGAGAGACACATCGACGTGTGAAAAACATCAATTGATTGCCCCGCACTCACCCCCACTGAGGACCTGGCCTGCAACCCAGGCAGATGCCCTGACTGGGTTATCGATCCAGCGAATTTTCAGTTCACAAGCCAGCACTCAATCCACTGAGCCACACCAGCCAGGGCAGCAAATTTCTAAAATAATCTCCTATATTTTCTTTGTTCATAATTTTGTCTCAATGAAATTGTCCCACCTTTTTTCTCCATTGCTCTCCTCTGCCCTGGCCCCCTCCTCCCATGGTCAATCCCCAATGAAATGAAATCTTAAAGAAGACTTTACTTTTTATTAATCTGAGAGGAAGAAAGAAAGAGTTAGAGAGAAACATGGATTTGTTGTTCCACTTATTTATGCATTTATTGGTTGCTTCTTGTTTGTGCCCTGACTGGGGATTGAACCCATGACCTTGGAGTATCATGACAATGCTCTAATCAACTGAGCCACTGGGACAGGGCTTAAAGACTTTACGTAAAAGATCTTCTGTCCCCAAATGGCTAGCAATTTGGACTAAAAAAGTCTTTTTCCTCTCTGACATAAAATGATACTGATAGTATATATAACTAAAATTTTATGTCTGGTCAAAATGTGGCATGTTGACTCTTCCATCATAATTCCTTTTCAAAGTTTGTTTACTATTCTTGTGAATTTACTTTTCCAAATCTTTATTATCAGTAGAACAAGTTATTTGAAAAGTCTTATTGACATTTTTATCTAGATTGTACTACATTTGTATAAAAAATGGCAGTCTTCTGTACAATACTGAGTACCCCCAGCCGAGAATATCGCCTATTTTCCCATTATTCATATCTCCTTTTTTTGTCCTTCAGCAAATGTTAGTTGTATTCATATATATCTTGCATATTCTTGTTAAATTCATACCTGGGTAGTTTATGCCCATTGCATTTTCTGATTTGTTTATTTGTGTGCATTGTAAACTAGTTAGTTAGTTAGTAAACTAATAATTTTTGCATGTTTATTTTAATCTGTTACCTCACTGAATTCTCTTAAAAGTTCCAAGTTTTTCAGTTTCTGCTTTATATTTTTAGATAGACAATCTTATACCTTGCAAATAATGTTCTGTTGCTTCCATATCTCACTTGCTAAGCCTCAGAAAGCCATGTAGAATTGAAGTGGCATCTGAATTTCTTGTTTCAGACCTTGAGAATGCAGAGACCAAACAATAACACCAATTCTGGGGGCTTGCAATTCATGACTGCTTCCCACCCTCTAAATTTTGCCCGAGTTATTCCATTAACCTCACAACCCCCTCATTCTACCCACGTGAAGCTTTTTACCAAGATGAAACCTTTCTCATCATTAAAAATGATCCGGATAGTTCTCTAAGTATACTACATCATGTTAACAGTCCTCTTCTTGCTCTGGCTGGTGTAGCTCAGTGGACTGAGCGTGGGCTGTAAACCAAAGGGTCACCGGTTCAATTCCCAGTCCGGGTACATGTCTGGGTTGTGGGCCAGGTCCCCAGTGGGGCCATGTGAGAGGCAATCACACATTGATATTTCTCTCCCTCTCTTTCTCCCTCCCTTCCCCTCTCTCTAAAATAAATAAAATCTAAAAAATAAAAACAAAAAAAGTTGTCTATATCACCTACATTTAAAAATTTTTAAATTGTACCAAATATATTTTCAAGGTATGCTTTTTCAACCTATAAAAAAACCCATGCATTATTTTTTAATATATTGCTGCATTTAATTTACTAATATTTTAGTATGAATTTTATAACTTTGTGAGGTCTCCTGTGGTTTTGTTGTTTTTGATAGTATTCTTTCCAGGTTTGGACAGCAGGAATATAGTTTTGAATAGTGAGTTAGAATGTCTCCTTTTTCACCCCTTTTTCATTTCCAATTTTCTGGAACAATTTAATTATCAGAATTGGTACCTATTCCTTCAAGTTCGGTAGACTTGTGAAAACTTTTGCAAAAGTGATTTTTTTTAACCTTCTCAGTTTCTTGATTATCAATATTTTAAGGGCAGCTGGTTCATTTTTGGTAACTAAAATTTTTTAAATGTATTTTTAGAAAAGCATCCATTTCACTGGAAGCTCCACCATTATTTTTTCTGGAAACGGGATTTCTGAAGTTTTATGAGAGTGCAGCTATTTGTACTCATTAGCAGTTCTTTTTTCCTCTGTAAAAAACCAAACACACACATACATATTTTGGGAGGTTACACAGAGTGAAATAGTGAGGAGAGCTTTCTAGGTCAGCTTGGAAATCACTTGGATGATGTCACAGTTGTGAACTGTCCTCATGCCCCCCATTTCTGTGACTAACTTCATAATGTATCATAGAATTGTACACAGCATTCTTTTGCAAAAACGGTAATTACATACGCTGAGAACAGACTGCAGTGGTAAAGGGTGGAAGCAGGAAGGGGTTACAGGGCTATTGCCACTGGTGACTGCGACTAGGATGGCAGCAGTGGAGGTGGTGAGAATTGGTGACAGGCGAGTCAACATAATTTGCATATGCAACGTACTTTCATCAGCAACATCACGAGCAGATTCTCAATTAGGTATGCTTTTTGCTGAGAATCACTGCACTGACTTCAAGTTCTATGAATACAAGGCCCATTGTTTTCTTATTTGTGTATACCCATTCACACTAAGCACGGTGCTTTGCAAATTTGTTGAAAATTCACATGGATGTTTGAAATAGACAAGAGGCTTCTGGTATCAGTTCTGATGTGAGATGAATTAAGATAAATCAGTCAACTATTGCAAAGCTCTGGATCTTATGATATTCCACAATTTCTGGTAGAAGGTGCTTAGAAAACACATGGGAACATGCTAGACATAAAATGATTTGGATTAGAACCTTGCTTTATTTAGATGTGTTCCACATGCTAAAATACAAACCTTCAAAGTCAACCAAGTATGTAGCATTAACATGCCTCCTCAAAAACCTATGAACTTACAGAACTCATGGCCATAGCTTCTAAACTATGAGGCAGCAGCTTCCATGCCCCAAAGAGCATACTATCATGAATACGGCATCAGGTCCCACATTAAATGCAAATTTTTAAAAAGCCAGTTACATAGTATGATCAGACTGCCCGAACTCAGCAAGATTCTGTGTTACCTGACACACCTACTTCTCAACTCTCTAGACTTGTTTCTCAACACTGGGTTTTTTTAAAACATCAGCGCCTGGGCTCCACCCCAAGCCAATTAAATCAGAATTTCTGTGAGGCACCTATCATTTTTTAAAGTTTCTCCAGCAAATCTGTCAGTCTAGAACCACTGCTCTAACAGAATCTTATGAGGAAAAAAAAAAAAAAAAAGCACTGGAAAAGTGCAGGAACATGGAGAATTAAGTTAAAAATGAAAGGGTACAGCTTTTACTTTCTATCTTTCATCTCTTAAAGGTTCAAAAATCACTAATATTGGGTTGGCCAAAAACTTCGCTTGCTTTTTTCTGTAAGATGGCTGTAGTAGTGCTTAGTTTAACTTCATTGCAAACAATTTTGTTGTAGATTGTATTGTATCAGCTGTCATATCAGTGTGCATTAACACAAAAACTTATCAAATTGGTGAGTTTTGCATAGCCATGTTAATATTGAAGGTGGAAGAAAATGCACATTTTTGGCCTATTATGCCTTATTACTTCAAGAAAGGTAAAAACACAACTGAAGTGCAAAAAAAGATTTCTGCAGTGTATGCAGGTGTTGTGACTGGTCAAATGTGTCAAGAGTGGTTTGTGAAGTTTCCTGCTGATTCTTGCTGGATGATGTTCCAGTCAGGCAGACCAGTTGAAGTTGACAGCAATCAAACTGAGACACTGAGAATAATGAACGTTATACTACACAACAGATAGACAACATACCCAAAATATCCAAATCAATAAAGTTACTGGTGAACATAAAAAATGTGTCTTGTATTTTATTGGGGGTGGGGGGGGGTGGGGAGAAACAAACCCGCCCTGGCTGGCGTAGCTCAGTGGATTCAGTGTGGTCTGCAAACCAAAGGGTTGCCAGTTCAATTCCCAGTCAGGGCACATGCCTGGGTTGTGGGCCAGGTCCCAAGTGGGGGCCATGTGAGAGGCAATCACACGTTGATGTTTCTCTCCCTCTTTCTCCCTTCCCTTCTCTCTAAAAATAAATAAATAAACAACAACAACAAAACACATGGACTTTTTGGCAACCCAGTATTTAAAAAAAAATGGCTAATATTAGAATCTTAAAAAATTAGGCCTGGAATAATCTTTGTCACCTATCTAGAATTACCTGGTATAACGGTATTTCCCAATGGGAGAGAGCTGTTGGATTTCAGGTGTCAACCAACACAGAAACAATTTCAAGGTTTCACAGGGCAAGGGTGAGAACTGCTGGCTCTGGTTTCGTGTTCCAGACCAGGAAGAGAGGGGGGAGAGAAAGGTGTGTCCATGACAACAGCGCTCATGCTCTGGAGGATAATTTTATTTGAATCTCTTAATTTTTTTCACTCATAATTGCAAAGATAAAGCAACATACAATATGAAACAAGGGAAGCTGGTCTTCATAATTTTGCACGCCCAAGTTTCTACTGATGTAACAATACTTTCAAGCCTGGAGCTATACTCAAAGATGAAGTATGAAAACAAGAAAAATTTTATTTCAGACAGGTTTGGTGGTACATGTGCTACATACAGCAAGAGCTGGTTGTAGCAAACAGTTTCATTTCAAACCTGCACTGATACATGATTTGAGCACGATCAAATTTCTGGTAGATTCAATGGAGGTTATATCTTCATCACCAAAAGGATGAGAGTAACAACGACTAAGGTGAAATCTATCCCCCAGCATTGCTTTGAAAATACACCCCCAGGTCGTTAATTAAAAATCTGACTTGATCCAAATTCTTCAGTCATCATCCACTGTGGGCTTGATAGTCACTCCTCTTCTTATTTGACCCCAACCAATTAAACTGCAAAATGAAAAAAAGAAAAAAAAGAAATTGTGAGGGTTTTGTCTATTTCATTATCATTACCACACAATCATTTGACATAACTGGTTTTACTTGCTTATCTGCTAAATCTGAATGTTTCCAAAACCTCCTCACCCACAAAGAAAGCTCACACTATTGTCTTAGATTCTTAGACCCAGAGAGATGGGCTCTAGCCAGAATGAATGACAGAAAAAGAAAAAAAAAAGTTGCTACTGTTGTATAAATGTGTTCATCTTCACCCTATTAAAATATACCTACTCCTTCAGAGCCACCAAGAGGAGGCTTCCCATACACCTAGGGAACCATATAAAACCCCTTTAGTCTGATATTTTTAAATAATCTCATCCTCTATCCTTTTCTCTGTGAAAAATGCTTCTTTTTATCATTTATAGTACCTCAGCACATCACGTGGCTTCAGCATGACCTTAGCTGGTAAAGGAAATTAACAGAACTAAAGGACTAGACAGTGTATTGGCAGATTACTCTCAGCAGAGGGACCTCTGCTCTCTCTCCCAATGTGAGCTCTAATCAATGACCAGGCTGGAGTTTGCTCTAATCAATGACCAGGCTGGATCGCCACCTCCACTGCAGCTTTAGAACAGAATCCACCTATGCAGGGGTTAAAACCACAATTCTAAAGACGGTAAGGATCATTCAGATGCTCTCACTTCTTTTAACAATTTTAGCATACTAGCTCATTTTTAAGCAAAGCCTAAAATTCCACTTTGGATAGATTCTTATTTTTTTTTTAACTTACTGATTTTAGACAGAAAGACAGAGATACAGACAGACATCATTTTGTTGTCCCACTTATGTATGCATTCACTGGCTGATTCTTGTATGTGCCCTGGACCATCCCGGGGCACAGAAACAGGGAAGCCTTAATGAGGGAGAAAAGGAGTAAAGAAAAAAAAAACAGAGCCACAGGTGATCTCAATAAGTATGGGGACAATCAGGACACAGGGTAGTCTGATTAAGAGGGTTTATATGAGACAAGCAGGAGGAAATGTAAAATGCACTGAAGCAGGCTTCTAGAAAGGTCCTGAGTATCAGAAAATAGTGAGAAGCTACTAGAAATTACTGAGCACAGCACAATAAACATGTCTGATTGAGCTTGGAAGTAACAAAAGGCGAACTAGGAATTAATTGAGATACCTCTAAGTGTGAAGTGATTGTAGTAGGGCTATGATGAGGTCACACTGAAGGCAAAGGGTCTAGAAACAACAGCACTTTACGGGCGATGAGCACACCTAGCACCATTTCCCACTAAAAGGAACTAGGGTTCCTTGGAGAAATGGCCAATTCTAAACTGGAGACGGGAGGTACAAGATGGCTCGGGAACATCCTGAGCCAAAAAGTTAGAAATTCTTCAAAAAAAGAAAAAGAAAAAGAAAAGAAAGAACACCAAACTGGTGGGGACACGTCAGAAAGATACAGGATCCAACATGAAGGGTCTCTCTACTGGACAATTTGGGCAGCAAAATAGTAAGGACAGAAACAAATCATAACCTATTAAATAAAATAGGGCTCCATGAGTTCATATTATAACTAGATAAGTAAAAAATGGGGAAGAAACAATGGCAATGATAAATAAGGAGTGAAGTTGGGGGCGGGTGATCACCATTTTGCAATCACTACAGTCCAGCTCAATTTAGACAGGAACCATCAGTGGACGATAAATCCAGGGTGGTGGGATTTGATGAGGGGCAAGCTACTTGCAACAGTCCCCCTATAGAATGCTTATTAGCTGCAAGGGTAAAATGAGTAACCATATAGTGAAAAACTGGACAACACCTTGAGTGCATGATCAAATTAACTTCAACGAGAAGGAGTACTCAGATACCACGTACTTCTGACTGGGATTCCCTGAGGAGACATCACCACCTATGTAAGTATTCCAGTCAAGAATACAAAACCTGCCCTGGCTGGTGTGGCTCAGTGGATTGAGAGCCAGCCTGCAAACCAAAGGGGTTGCCGGTTTGATTCCCAGTCTGGGCACATGCCTGGGTTGCAGGCCAGGTCCCCAGTAGGGGGCATGTGAGAGGCAACCACATGTTGATATTTCTCTCCCTCTTTTTCTCCTTCCCTTCCCCTCTGTCTAAAAATCAATAAATAAAATATTAAAACAACAACAACAACAAAACACCCTGAATCTAATCTTAGGAAACATCAGATAAACCCAAATTGAGGAGCAGTCTATAAAGTTACTAGCTGGTATTCTTCAAAGCTGTCAAGGTCAACACAAAGAAAGGCTGAGGAAGTTCCCAATTAGAGAGACACGAAAACTGAATGTAGTGTACGACTCAGGCTGAAAGGACATAGAGGACGTTAACTGGGGCAAGCAATGAAACTGGAATACGGACTACAGATTTTAGCGTTTTATCAACGTTAAACTTCTTTAAGTGGTTATGCGAGTATCTTTGTTTTTAGGAAATATACACTGAAGTATTAAGAGATCAAGGGGCATGACTATATATAACCTACGCCTTATACAGTTCAGAAAAATGTTCACACATACACATACAAATAAATTGTGCACTTGGGAAAAGGGAATACAGGAGTTCTGTGTGCAACTCTTGTTGATTTTCCTGTTAAGTTGAATTTATCTCCAAATGAAAGTTTTAAAAAGCCAAAGACAAGGGAAATATTGAACCAAATTCACTGGTTTTGCATAGGTGTCTATCACAAATCAGGGCTGGAAATACAGATTTCAAAGGCATCTAAATAAATAGTTGAGAGTTAAAGCCACCATAACTGTTGTATTCAAGGAAAAGTGTGCATGTATACCACCAAAAACGTTAACAAAATTGATTGCCCTTTTAAAGATTTTTTAAAATTTAGTTTTATTTCTAGACAGAGGGGAAGGGAAAGAGAAAGAGAGAGAGAAATATCAGTGTGTGGTTGTGTCTCACACTCCCCCCACCAGGGACCTGGCCCTGCAACCCAGGCGCATGCCTCGACTGGGAATCGAACCAAGGACCCTTTGGTTCACAGGCCAGCACTCAATCCATTGAGCCACACCAGTCAGGGCTGACTGGGTCTTCTTCATTAGACAGTGACAAAGGCTAATAAACTTACCGCCAATGTTTCTCAACTCTTCGGCTCAGGGCAATTTTTTCTCCTACTTCTGTGCACACAGGATTAGTCAGAACAATTTTGCCCAAATCGGCCTTGACTGCGCTGACTCTTCCTCCGGTTGACAGGGATCCTATGTTCACCATGAGCACTTCATTCTTAGACAGCTTTTGCACCTAGAAAAATAAAACGGGGGAAAATGATCCCCAAAATCGGTAAAACGCTTCCCAAAAATTACTGCTTATTTCTTTTACATCCCTGCCAACAATAGATGTCAGCAATTTCCCATTTCTGCCAATGTAATCGTACTGAGACTTTTGAAAAAAGCAAATGGGTAACTGACTATGGCACTGTGACATGTGACAGACCTTCCGCTGTTTGGTTTCACTTTAAATGGACGGACATATCAAAGCTCTCAGTGTTCAGGAAGTCAAATTTATTCACCTTTGCTTTCTTTATCCCATGGTGACTGTTAAACTAGTCTTAACACCACTGTCACTTTTGGTAACAGGAACTACAGAAAGCTCTTACCTTTGCTGCTTTTTTGTCTCCTTCGGTGCGTACACCTAGAAGCCGTCTAAGCAGGAAATAGGAGATTTCCAATTCTGTGAAGATCTCAGGTAAAGCTCCAACTGCACCAAGCACCTGCCCCACCATTCGGTCAGCCCGGCACAAAGTGGGGTCGATTTTTGTTCCAACTCCTGATATAAAATAAGATTTTATAGATATGTATATTCTAACTTTTTTTTCCCTATAAAGCTCTTTATCCCAAAACTTACTCAAGGACAGCACATACCTATAGTTTCATACCCATATTCTCATAGCCATGTAACAGCTACATAGGTGTGACAAAATACCCACTTTATGCAAAATGGAGATGTAAACTCACAGGTTAGTTGGGCATTTGTAAACAGAAAGACTGTCTTGGTTTAAATTCTAAACAAAGGGCAAAAAGGTAATAGCTGAACTCAAAAATAAGTCTGAACATCTTTAATGACAGCTGAAAACATACAAAATTTATGAGTAGTTTAACATATTCATTTGAATATGTTACATATTCATTTCTCCCCTGAAAGGATAATAAAAAAGATAGCTTAGCCCTGGCTGGTGTGGCTCAGTGGACTGAGTACCAGTCTGTGAACAGAAAGGTCACCAGTTCAATCCCCAGGCAGGGCACATGCCTGGGTTATGGGCCAGGTCCCCAGTTGGGGGTGCTCGAGAGGCAACCACACATTGATGTTTCTCTCCCTTCCCCTCTCTCTAAAAATAAATAAATAAAATCTTTAGCCCTGGCTGATGTTGCTCACTGGATTGAGTGCCAGCCTGCAAACCAAAGGGTTGCTGGTTTGATTCCCAGTCAGGGCACATGCCTGAGTTGCAGGCCAGGTTCCCAGTGTAGGGCATGTGAGAGGCAACTGCACATTGATGTTTCTCTCCCTTCCCCTCTGTCTAAAACTAAATAAATAATCGTAAATAAATAAAATCTTTTAAAAGTAAAAAAGAATTAAAAAAAAACAACACATGAAATTATCTTATAACCTTAAATCAACAGTTTAACCACATGTATGTTCTCCCATCCTATTCAATTATTAAAAATCTGTAATATATCTTTCTGGGTAATCCAATTCCCATGACGAGTACCATGATTATCTACAAATGAAAAGTGTAGGGATGACAGCAAATCCTTACCGATAAGACCTCCTGGAGCAGCATACTGAAGATCATTATGTTCCGCAAACAGTGACACAATTTTGGAAAAGATTGGCTTACACATGAGTTTTCCTTCACTATCTTTGGAAACAATACCAGGTCTGACCTCTATCTCCTGGCCCACCTGTAAAAATGTACATCAGCAATTAGAATTAATATAATTAGAATTACGGACAACACAATTCCCATTTATATACAAAAAGTCCTAACAGGAAGACCAGAAAACTGAAAAGGCAACCTTTTCTCTATTTCAAAGACCACAATTAAAAAAAATAAGAAGTGAAAGAGATCTTCCAAACCAGAACCATCAACTGTTTCCAACCACCTACCACATATGTCTATCCCCGCAAAAAAAGTGCTCCATTCTCACGAGGAGCCTATAAAGTTAGAGGTCAGGCACATTAAAAAAACATTAATAGTATACAATGACACCTACATCAAGAACTAGACACTATAAAAAATGTTGTTTTTCAATTTGGAATATCCATACTATTTTCCTGACTAAGCCCAGGGAAGTATATGATTTTCTAACCACCTCACTGTACATCTGAAACTAATACAGAATAATAATTGAATGTAAACTGTAATTGAAGAAAGAAAAAAAAACGCCAGGGAAGAACAAATAAAACAAAAACACAACAACCGCTAGACTTTGGGTAGTCAGCACACAATGGAGCATACAGAAATATTATAAAGTCATAAAAACCTGAAAATTTAAATAATGTTATTAACCAGTGTTACCTCAATTAAAAAAAAAAAAACACACAAAAATCAAAATCCAATTTAGCCCTGGCTGGTGTAGTTCAGTGGATTGAGCGCGGGCCTATGAACCAAAGGGTTGGTGGTTCGATTCCCAGTCAGGGTACATGCCTGAGTTGCAGGCCAGGTCCCCAGATTGGGGTGCATGAAAGGCAACCACACACTGATGTTTCTCTCCTTCTCTTACCCCTTCCCTTCCCCCCTCTCTAAAAATAAATAAATAAAATATTAAAAACACAAAACAAAACAATTTACCTTTAGCACTCCTTTTAGAATACTACCACCAGCCACACCACCCTTAAGGTCATCAACCTCACAGCCAGGTTTGTTGACATCAAAGGACCTAATAACTAAAAGAAAACAGAGTAAAGCCAATTCTGTTAATTTTAACATCAGAGAAAATATTATTTTCTAACTTAACTTTCCTAAAATAGTAGACACATCAGATTTACAACATAAGGGTGACTTCGTGACAAAATCTAATATTATTACTCCAACTAAGTATACTGCAGCCTTACTTAGGACGGGAAAGTAGAAATAACTTCAAAGATCAGTGATAGGAGGCATTTTATGATATATCAATACTACAGAGTGTCACACAGCTATTAAAGAATGTAGAACCATATGTAATAATATGGGAGGATAACCTTCATGTACTATTAAGGGGAAAAAAAAAACCCCTATTTACTAAAGTAATACACAGTATGATCCCACTTCCACAAACAAAAACTAAAACAGCCCTGGCCCAAGTGGCTCATGTCGGGGGAGCATTGTCTCCTAGATCAGAAGGTCACCTGTTCGAATCTCAGTGAGGGCACGGACAACTATACCCCAGTTGGGACACGTATGAGAAAGCAACCACTCAATGTTTCTCATATTGATGTTTCTCTCTCTCTCCCCCCCATAGCAATGAAAAAATGTCCTTGGGTGAGGATAAAAAAAAGATTAAAACAAAAAGCATGATATGAACAAAGAGAGGGATGGGAATAATATACACCAACTGTTTACTTCGGTTACTTTAGGGCTGAGGGGCTAGAAGTGGGAGGTAGGAAAACCATGGACTTTTATTTCCATATATCCCTGTATTATATGATTTCTGAAATAAAAATTTAGTTTTAAAACTACACAACTACTCTAGGAACTACATGACTAGCACTTAGGTCCCGAGCGCAGTGTCTCTGAACAGAGGGTACACGTTGCAATAATCCAAGAGACCCTTCTCATAACACACAGGTGGGCCTTGAGTGAAGGCCCAGAAAGGCTCAAATGTCTGTTTTGAAAAGGCTCCTACATCTCTGGGTAGAAATCACAAGCTTAGATGATCAAATTACACCAACATTGATAGTATGAACTTAAGTAAAAGTGAAAGGGACATGAAAATCTTCATTAATAGCCCTAGCTAGTGTGGCTCAGTGGACTGTGTGGCTCAGTGGACTGAGTGCCAGCCTCCGAACCAAAGGATCACCAGTTCAATTCCCAGTCTAGGGGACATGCCTGGGTTGCAGGCCAGGTTCCCATCAGGGGCTGTGCGAGAGGCAACCACACACTGTTGTTTCTCTCCCTCTCTTTCTCCCTCCCTTCCCTCTATAAAAATAAAGATCTTAAAAAAAAAAAAAAGAAGATCTTCATTAATGGTACAATGAAATCATTTGTACGAGTTCTAATATCCTGTTTCAGACTACAATATAATTCCATAGAGAGTACTGTATTATTCACCTTGATCACATAATATGCCATATACTGAACACAAAAAGGTAAGAGTTCCTTCTATATTTAGGACTCTGTTCCTCAACCAGTAATGCAATCTAGTACTGCCAATACGATCTCAAAATCCATCAATTTCAAAGTAATTTCTATGAAGATTATAACTCATCATCACCTCTGCAGAAAGAGAAAATAGTAATAAATACTCTAAAGGGAGAAACACCAATGTAGAAAAGATCCAATAAGAATTAAAGACAAATCCTATCACTTACCAATAAGTCGGGGTTCTGAAGTAAAATCTCTTGGGGGTACTGGAATTTTCTTTACTATGTACTCACAGACAACTTCAATATTGTATTTCAGCTGAGCAGAAATTGGAATAATAGGAGCTCCTTCTGCTACTGTACCTATAGGACAAGATTCAGCAAAGTTAGAATTCTTCGATTTTACAAAGCTTGTTCTATACGTGTTACATGAAACTGTTAAAATTTTAAATATATTCATAAATACATTAATATTAAAATGACAAAACTGTTTAAAGGAATAAAATATTAACACTCCTGGGAAAAAGCACTTTACTAGTTGAAAGATTTCTAATAACATGTAATTAACCTTCCAATAAATGTCAAGGTAAAATTACAGACTCTTTGCTAAGCAAAGACTGCTGCACATATAATATTTGCTCCTTATTAATTATATGTCAAACAGGCTGGTCAAAGAAATGGAACAAACATAATTAGATTTCAATCAATATGACTTATTCTTTTTCATCATGATAGGACTGAGTTCATGAGAAGTCAACCTTTCTAAGAAAACCAAAGCTGAGAGAGAATCATGTCAACAGTGAGATGTATCATGTTTGGCCCTGGCAGGGTGGCTAAGTTAGTTGCAGTGTTGTCCCATATACCAAAAGGCTGTGGGTTTGATTTCTGCTTAGGACACATGCCTAGGTTGTGGATTCGAACCCCAGTAGGTACACGTATGGAAGGCAACCAATCCATGTTTGTCTCTCTACAATCAATAAAATATATCCTCAGGTGAGATTAAAAAAAAAAAAGATGCATCATGTCTTTCCCTGAAATGAAAAACACTCCACTGTTAGAGAAAGGGACCAGAAAGATTAAATAAATGATCATCAGTCCCCATTCTCAAAGTAGCTACCCAATAAGAACAATTTAAGACCTATTTTTTTTAATGCTTTTGTTCATTTTACTACCACTGAGGAGGCGTTTTTAAAACTGACAGCTTCCAGAATATGAGTTCACTTCTAACTTTCAAGCAGCAAAAATATACTTTAGTCCAGGGGTGTACAACCTTTTGGTGTCTCTGGGCCACACTGGAAGAAGAGTTGTCTTGGGCCACACATTTAATACACAAACACTAATGAAAACAAAACAAAAATCTCATAATGTTTTAAGTAAATTCACAATTTTGTTTTGAGGGGCATTCATAGCCATCCTGGGCTACATGCAGCCTGCAGGCCAGGGGTTGGACACCCATGCCAGTCTATCAAATTCAGAAACAGATTTCACTAGTGGTAGGCAAAGAAAAATAAGACTTAAGGCCCTTAAGTTTATCCTGTTTTAGATACTCTATTATATTAAGAGTTAAATTAACATCTGGTTTCTGGATTAAATGGCTCTCAAAGTGATTCACAGATGTATTAAGATACCATGGTGTCTTACCTTGTACAAATGCAAGGATCTGTTCATACTGTTCCTTGGCCTGGCTTTCTTTTACCAAATCGATTTTATTTTGTAGAATCAAAATATGCTTCAGTTTCATGATTTCTATAGCAGCCAGGTGTTCAGAAGTCTGAGGCTGAGGACAAGACTCATTACCAGCTAGATGATGAAGAATAAAACAGATGCATGAGAATTAGCTGGAAATACTTCCCAGAAGAGGCAAATCCCTAAGAGATAGAAATCAGATTAGTGGTTGCCCATTGTGAAGATAACCAACAGTGTATTATAAAGAAACAGGCATGTTTTGTCAGGCACTCCAATGATCATCCTCTCTAAGCAGTGATGTTCAGCTGTCCTGTACTATATCTATCTGGCATACTTTTAAGAAATTATATTCCATAGCAACAAATCCCTCAACAGTGCATATAAGGAAGGTAGCACCACCTTAGCCTTGAAAATCCCAATTCAGGCCTAGACTTCTACCCTTATTAAGAATGAGATTTGCATCTAAATAAAAACATTATATTGTTCTGGGCAGTGTGGCTCAGTGGTTCAAGTGTCATCCCATAGACCGAAGGGTTATGAGTTTGATTCCTGGTCCAGGCACATGCCTGGGTTGCAGGTTCGGTCCCTGGTCAGGTTGTGTGTGAGGGGCAACCTATCGGTATTTCTCTCCTGCATCAATGTTTCTGTCCCTCTCTCTCTTCCTCTCTCTCTAAAATCTGTGGGCATGTCCTTGGGTAAGGATTTTAAAAAACAAACAAAAAGAAACATTATATATCAGTGTTATAGTGGACAGCTCAGAGACAAAAAAAAAAAACAACAAAAAAACAAATAAACCACCTAAACCCAAACATGTACTTTTACTTAAATTTAAAATAAACCATTTCATGTGATCTGAGTGGGGAAAATGAATTACTGACTTTTTAAAATATTTACTACCATATGAATTCTCATAAGACATCCAACCTTGGTCTGCCTTGTTTAACATTTTGTGATAGTCGGTAGGCAGGGATGCTGTCCTGGATTTCACGTTAGTTTCCATTCATGTCACCCTTAGGTAATGGGTATGGCCCTTAAAGGCCTTAGTTCCCCTTTAAATATTTCATCTTGGATTTGTCCCACATTGATTTGTCCAAATCAATTCTGATGTATTTACCTATCAACAGGAGAGCTGCATCCATCACTGCTGCACCGTTCAGCATAGTAGCCATCAAAATATCATGGCCAGGACAGTCAACAAAGGAAACATGTCTAACAGTGGAGAAATAGCAGTCAGTCCCAGATCAATCAATACTTCGAGATGCAAGTTACGGATTTCCCAAAATTAAATCACTTTACACGCAGAACACATTACATATAAAGATGGAATAAAAATACTGAAATAATTCTTACTACTATAAAGTCAAGTGGTTACATACAAGACTTGGTGTTTTTAGACCTTGGAAATAAGATTACCTACTTGCTGAGAGTCAAATCACTGCAGGTCACTGCAAAGTAAATGAAATTGGCTATGTGATAGCTACAAATAACCCAAGAGCCAGAAACTCCCAAATCCAATTAAAGTAAATATGGTAGAGTAATATATAGGGAATGCCATGTATACGAAAGCTAAAACAGTGTTAACATAATGGGCATTGCCATCTGAAAAAATAATTTGCCAAAATTTTCTCCAGCACCTTGAAAAGCTGCAATTGCTAGTCTGAATTGGACGTGGCGGCACTATTTAAAACAAACCAACAAACCTGTATTACTCATTCAGAACCATTATGTTTAAAAAATGCATGCTTGCTCTGGCTGGTGTGGCTCAGTGGATTGAGTGCCAGCCTGCAAACCAAAAGGTCACAGGTTGATTCCCAATCAGGGCACATGGCTGGCTTGGGGGTGGGCAAGACGCAACCACTGATGTTTCTTTTGCATATTGATGTTTCCTTCCTTAAGGAAGGAAACAAATAAATAAAAATCTGTTTTTTATTTATTTTCAGAGAGAAGGGGAAGGGAGAAAGAGAGGGAGAAAAACAACAGTATGTGGTTGCCCCTCACACACCTCCAACTGGGGACCTAGTCCACAACCCAGGCATGTGCCCTGACTGGGAATTGAACCACAGACCTATCAGTTTGCAGGCAGGGACTCAATCCACTGAGCCACACTAGCCAGGGCTAAATAAAATCTTTTTTAAAAAAGTGTATGCTCATACTGTCATTATCTAAAACATGGATCAGCAAACTTATGGCCCTTAGGCAAAATACAGCCCAGTGTCACAGCACTCAAGCACACACTGTCTGTGTCTGCTTTCATTACACGAGAGCAGAGCGGGGTTGCTAAAACAGAGAACTCATGGCCCGCAAAGCAAAAATATTTACTCTCAGGCCCTTTAGAGAAAAAGTTTGCTAATCTCTGATCAGGGCCCATGGTATGATGAGACAAGTGAAACACTTGGGTGCAAAATTTAAGGGAGTGACAGGAATCTTAGTAATCAAGATAAAATAATATTTAAATTTAATATTGTCAAAAACCAAAATTAGTGCCAAAAACCCATGATAAAACATCAAAATCTTAAATGAAAAAAGGATCGGTAACAATGCTGTGCTGAATCCAAAACAAGAAAAAGTGATATTGAATAGAAGAGGGAAAAAAACCCCACAGTAATTTCAAGCCCATCCTTATTTGAACAAATGATATTGTTTATCACAATTTCTTTCAATTAATTAAAAAAAACATTGCTTAAAATATTACTTATCTTAACTACTAAGAGTTTTCAGCGTCCCCTCTCCCCCTTAAATTTTGGGCCCAAGGCAAAGGCCTTACTCACCTCTCCCTAGTCCCAGCCCTGACCCTGATCTAAAATCTCTTTGTGGAGCATCCCCAATCCCCCAAAACATCACTAGGTTGATATTAGTACCCTCTGATAAGGAATCAGAAGACACAGCCATATTCATAAAATAGATGGCTAACAAATCCACGTACTTGAGAAGTAATTAAGAATGGCTTTGTTCCCCTGCCTCCCCAAGAACAGAAACAGTGCTGTTTAAAAGAAATTTAGGAAGCCTGACAAGAAAAATCCCTTAAATCCAATAAGCTGTGTTTCCCTCCATTCCATTTTGCTTATATGATACTTTTCCTTTGGAGAACTTGCACATAAATAAGTATCTTAGATTTAAATACCTGACTTTTCAAATTATTGTCATTATAGCCACTATCAACATAAAATAATGGAAAAATAACAAAACCACTCAGCAATTAGGTTCACTGTTTAATCCCCAGTTAAATATTTGAAAAAACACCGACTGCAAGACAATAAAATATAAAGTGTTTTTAGCACCAAAGAGGTCACCTGACTAATTTGAAGTTCCCTTTGGTCCCTGGAATGTCTGTGGGGAACTCATCAGGTGTACTACTTCCACAGGATCGGTAACATTCTGGCCGAGGACAGCTTGGGTCATCAAGTTTATAAATCTAAAAGTTTCAATGAAAAGAAGATTTGGGTATGTTATCTGAACATTCCAATTAAAGTTAATTCCTAGTTCCACAGTACGCAGCTCACCTTGGCATTAGCATATCCAAGCTTGATTGTAATGTTTCTTTCGAGTTCATTTTTGAACCTGACAGTGTGAACTCCAGAAATAGCTTTTACAACTGTGGATTTCCCATGAGCTACATGACCAATTGTACCTACAGACAAAGTTCAAGAAATTAATTCACACACGCACAATTGCACGAATTTTTTCCCCCAAATACTGTTAAGAGTAGAAAACCCAAAGCCATAACTCATTATAAATATCCATGTAAAACCAGCAGTCACTTCAATTTTTAATCCTACATATTCTTTTCTATTAAAAACGTATTCTGAGACAGGAATGAAATGAATTTTCCATGCAACTGATAACCCTGTTCACAATCCATACTCAGTACCCTGGCTGGGTGGCTCAGTTGGTTGGAGCATCCTGTGTACCAAAAGGTTGCAGCTTTCATCTCTGATTGGACCATGTATGGGAAGCAACTGATCAATGTTTCTCTCTCTTCCTTCCTCTCTCTTTAAAACCAATAAATACATCTTTAGGTGAGGGTTTAAAAAATTATTTTCAAAACCCCCCGCATATTCAGCATACTAAAAACTATTCACCTCATGTTTTTAATCACAGAAAAGACTGCCTTCATTTAAAATAAACATTCAATAAAAATATATGTCTTGTATATTCAGAAACTTTCCAGCATTCCCAAAGTGAGATACATAGGTATGATGAGCCCAACCAAAAAGCATCCATGAAAATGAGAAAACAACTCAGGTTTAATTACGGTAATGCTATCAAGGGCAGCACAAGTCTTACAACTTTTTAATAGCCTGATGGTAGAACCTTACTTTTAACTAGGTTTTACTGTGCTGTTTGTACAGACTCTCAAATACCCCATATTTGCACTCAGTCGACTAACTTCTTCTCTAAAGTTCTAGGTGTCAATTAAGAAAAAAAAATACTGTACTTAATAATGGCCTACATATCAAATAAAACTTTCAAAAACTCTGCCCCTGCAATAACTCTGTGGCGAGTATAGGCACATTTTTACTTCTTCCTTAAGGTGCTAAACGACTATCACCTTATGCTATTAAACTTCTCATAGGTCTGTACCTTTTTTTTCCTTACCTAGTCTGTAAGCTAGGCATGGACAACATGTTTCCCCCCAAAATCTAGCAGGTGCTTTGCTCACAAGCACTCAACATCTCTTTGAATATTTGCATCTTCATATAATTCAGATAATCACACAAAGGGAGAGGTTAGAATCACTTGCCAGAGATCAAGCAACTCAGGTCTCCAATAAGTTCTTATCTTACCTATATTAATTGTGGCTTGTCTGCTGATAACTTCGTGTGAAAGTGGAGTCAATTTGCTAACATCCTGCAATCAAACATTTTACTTTTATTTTTAATCACTGTACAAAAGGCAAGTCACAACTTTTCCTTTGACTTTACATGTGACCTACAGCTCACCACCACGTAAACAGCTGTCTCCTACTTCTAAAGCGCTTTTCTTGTATAAACAATCTTGTACTCTGATGACCGAGAGGCTTTAAAAGTCCCTCATCGTTACAAGAAACTACACCTCCATTCACTATAGGAAATGTACAGGCCCGAGACCGCCCAATCTTGACAGCATTAGCACTGAGGATAGTGTAGACACTCCCTTCCCAGACCTTCATAAGTGACAACCTTAACGACGTTCACGTTCCACGATCTCACACCCCACTGCCCAGCTCGCGGACTCGCCGAGGTGCAGGTGGCGGCGCCAGCTCGGCTTACCACCTCCCTCTTAAAGCTAGCCATGCTCCTGACAGCTCGGAACTGCTTCGTCTCAACGCCCCCGGGAGGCCCTGTCATCCCCCTTCCGAGTTCACTCCGCATCCTCCCAAATTGAAACATTACCAATGTAGCAAGATCTTGGCGAGAAAGATGCGGCTGGCCGAGAGTCACGCCAGCCTCGCCCCCCGCCATCTTGCCCGGAGAGGAAGGAAGTGGGCGCGGCAACAGCCTCTCCATACATTACACAGAGAGGGAGGGGAGGAGCGAAAGCGGGACGGCAGACTAGGGCCCAGGCCGGGGACAGGAGGATGACCGGTGCGGCAGAACCTCACTGCTTGGACTTTTTCCTGATTGAGTTCATATAGTACTTGCCGGTAGGATTACTAGAAAACACGAGGCAAAGTTTCGGGGTCTATTTGCTGCAGACTTGTTGGTTTTTTTGTGCAGGCAAGACTGAGGGCAGCCCCAAAAAAGGCCCCTGGCTAGGCGGGTGAAATTAACCTCGCGCGCGCTTGCGCGGGAGAAGCCGTTTCCGTTTCCCGTGGGGATAGCCGGAAGGGTTTCCCAGAACCTGGGAACCTTAACTAGGATGTGAGGACAGACTGTGGGAATGTCTTTCTTTACCAATTTCCGCAATTTAATACGGCGAGGTCGGCTTGGGTCCGGCCCACCTGTGACGGAGCTATTGGCTGGGAAGAAGCCACGCGCAGAGCTGGCAACGTTCACTGCGCCTTGCGTCACCGAGCAGACGGCGGGGAGGGCGCCCTCGCGCGGAGGTTCCGCGGCTTAAGAATGGCAAAAACAGAGTCTAATAACTTGTTTTGGGAGAGAGGTTTCTAGTGCTAGGGAGATGGTCCGTGATGGCGCTAGAATCGAGTTAAGATAGAAGCTGGGTGTCCTTAAGAGCACCCGAAGAAAATGCAGACAACTGTACTTGAACAATAATAAAATAATTAATTAAAAAATATTGTAATAACTATATATGTACCCAGATAGGCATTTGAAAGACTGGGGTCCACTCTCTAAAGCACATGATTTTCTAACCACTCTGCTGTATATAGGAAACTAATACGGAAGTTGTTGAATGCAAATTGTGTAAAAATTTAAAAATACATACAATAAAAATAAAATACAAGGTCACCACTAACAAAAAAAAAAAAAAGAGCGCCCAAAGAGGGCTTTTTTTTGTTTTTTAAAGCTGATCCAAGAACACCCACTTATTTAATAGACACATTACCCCTAAATAGGCATTTTGAAATTTAAAGATTTTTGAGCCTTAGTCCTTTTCTTCATCCAATATTAAAAAGAATGCAAGCTTTTTTAAAAAATGTATTTTAATTGTTGTTCAAGTATGGTTTTCTATTTTTTACTCCCATCCCAGCCCACCCACCCAGAAGAATGCAAGTTTTCTTTCTCCCTCATGCCTTTATGCTTTACAAATTTTCCATCATTAACAGGTACTCATTCTAGCCAGAAAAAAAAAAATGTAAGGAGAGGTGAAGAAGAATTGAGGTTACCTGTGTTAACTGAATACTTAAGTAAGATTAAAATGAATATGTTTTCATAAATTTTAGGTACAACAGTTTACTTGAAGTAGGAAGTTATGTTTCAATAAATGCATTTATTGGTTAAGTGATGGTAGAAACTGTACAATGCATTGTATTTGGGTGGAGGCATTTAGTTCTACATTTAGGAACTTACAAACTTATAAATTTAGAATTTATCTTACTTTGTAAATAGTTGTACCAACCAATTCAGAAAGCCCATCGAGGTGATAAAAATGTGGAATTAGTGGTGATAGATACTACATTATGAATACACTAAAAACCAGTGAATTGTACAATTTAAAGGTGGGTGAATTATATCAATAAAATATATAACTCATTGATAACAAAATATATGCTTCATTGTCAGAAATTTTTGGAAGTAGAAACGTCACAGGAAATAATGTCATTAATAAGAATACTAGTAGTTAAACATTGGCACTGACTTGACAAGTATTAATTTAATCTGTAAAAGAGGCTGATGAGGTATATACTTTTTTTGAGATATTATTGTTACCATTATTTAATATTACCATTTGACAGGTGAGGAAGCTTGAGTCCTAAAAACATCAGATAACATATGATTCCACAGCTAGTAAGTAGCAGAGCAGGAATTCATAGGCAATTACAAGCATGCTCTTTTTAGAAGACGGAATTTTAAAAAATTTTTATTTATTCATTTTTAGAGAGGGGAGAAGAGAAGGAGAAAGAAAGGGAGAGAAATATCAATGTGTGGTTGCCTCTCATGCACCCCGTACTGGGGACCTGGCTTGCAACCCAGACATGTGCCCTGACTGGGAATCTAACTGGCCACCCTTTGGTTCGCAGCCAGCACTCAATCCACTGAGCTACACCAACCAGGGCAGAAGATGGAATTTTTTGAGATAAGATTTGCATACCATAAAATTCACCCGCTTTAAATATACAATTAAGTAATTTTTTAGTAAATGTACAGAGTTGTGCAACTATCTCCACAATCCAGATTTTGAACATTTCATTCAGTCCCAAAGAGATCCTGAGTATACATTTGCAGTCAATCCTCATTTTTATTTCTGGCCCTAGGTAACCACTAATGGTCTTTCTGTCTCTATAGATATGCTTTCTCTGGACATATTATTTAAGTAAAATCATACAATATGTGGTCTTTTGCTTCTGGCTTCTCTCAGCATAATGGTTTTGAGGTTCATCCATGTTGTAGCATCTATCAGTAGTAGGTAGTCCATTCCTTTTTATTGCCGAATATAATCTCATTTTATAGATATACCACGTTTTGTTGATCCATTCACCAGTTGATGGATATTTATTTTGTTTTCACTTTTGGCTACCGTGAATACTAAGTGCTATGAACATTCATGTACATGTTTTTGTTATTGTGAGTAATGCTGCTATGAACATTTGTGTACAAATTTTTATGAAAACATGCTTTCATTTCTCTTGGTAAATATCAAGTTGTGTAATTGCTGAATCCTATGGTAAATATATGTTCAACTTTTGAGGAATAGCCAAACCTTTCCAAAGTGGCTGCATCATTTTACATTCCAACCAGCAATGTATGAAGGCTGCAGTTTCTCCACATCTTCATCAACTTGATATCACACTATCACAATATCATAGCTTGATATTGTATTTTTTATTATAGACATTGTAGTACATGTGGTTTTAATTTGCACCTCTCTAATGACTAATGATGTTGAACATCTTTTCTATACTTATGAGTTCATTCATATCTCAAGCCCATTTTTAGGCCCTGGCTGGCTGTAGCTCAGTGGATTGAGCTCGGGCTGCAAACCAAAGCATCACAGGTTTGATTCCCAGTCAGGGCACGTGCCTGGGTTGCAGGCCACGGCCCCCAGCAACCACACGTTGATGTTTCTCTCTCTCTCTCTCTTTCTCCCTCCCTTCCCTCTCTAAAAATAAAGAAATAAAATCTTAAAAAAATTTAAAAAAAGATTAAAAGCAGTATATGTTTAAAAAACCCATTTTTAAATTGGGTTGTTTATCTTACTGAGGTGCAAAAGATTTTATAATTTTTTAAATCCTCACCCAAGGATAAGTTTTTATTGATTTTAGGGAGAGGGGAAGGAAGGGAGAGAAAAATATCAATCGGTTGCCTCCTGTATGCACCCCAACCTGGGATTGAACCTGAAACCTACGTATGTGCCCTGACCTGGAATTGAACCCATGACCACCCCAACCCAGGATTGAACCTGAAACCTACGTATGTGCCCAGACCTGGAATTGAACCCATGACCACCCCAGCCCAAGATTAAACCTGAAACTTACGTATGTGCCCAGACCTGGAATTGAACCCATGACCACCCCAGCCCAAGATTGAACCTGAAACTTACGTATGTGTCCAGACCTGGAATTGAACCCATGACCACCCCAGCCCAAGATTGAACCTGAAACTTACGTATGTGCCCTGACCTGGAATTGAACCCACGACCTTTTCTGTATACAGGACTATTCTCCAAACAACTGAACCACCCAGCCAGGGCAGAGGTGCAAGAGTTTTAAAATATTCTGGACATAAGCCCTGGCTGGTATGGCTCAGTAGATTAAGTGCCAGTCTGCAAACCAAAGGGCTGCAGAATCAATTCCCAGTCAGCGCACACACCTGGGTTGCAGGCCAGGTCCCCAGCAGGGGGCATGTGAGAGGCAACCACACGTTGATGTTTCTTTACTCTCTTCCTCCATCCCCCCCTCTAAAAATAAATAAAATCTTTTGAAAAATAAAATATTCTGGACATAAGTCTTTATCAGATACATGATTTGTAAATGTTTTCTTCCAGTCTGTAGCTTGTCTTTTTATTTTCTTAATGCTGTCTTTGAAGAAAGAGCAAAAGTTTTTAACTCTGAAGTCCAATTTATTTCTTCTTTTATGAATCATGCTTTGGTATCATATTTAAGAACACTTTGCCTAACCCAAGGTTACAAACATTTACTCCTGTGTTTTCTTCTGCAAGGGTTTTAGTTTTAGCTTGCATATTTAGGTCTCTGGTGTATATTGAGTTAAGTTTTGTGTATAGAGTCTGGTAAGGGTTTCACTCCATCTTTTTTCCATGTGGATATCCAATTGTCCCAGCAGTATTTGTTGAAAAGACAGTCCTTTCCTTATTGAATTGCCTTGGCACTTTCTTGAAAATACTCATAACTTGACCAAAAACTGACAATAAAAGGATTTATTTCTGGACTCTGTATTCCACTGTTCTATATCTCTGTCCTTATGCCAATACCACACTGTCTTGATTTCTGTCATTTTATATAGTACATTTTGAAACTGGAAAGTATGTCCTTTAACTATGTTCTTTTTCAAAATCCTTTTGGCTTTTCTAGAGCCTTTGCATTTCCATACAACTTTTAGAATCAGCTTGTGAATTTCTGCATGAAAACCTGCTGGGATTTTGCTAGGGATTGTCCTGAATCTGTAGATCAATTTGAAGAGAATCACCATCTTGACAATATAGAGACGTCCAGTCCCAACAGGCCATTCTGCCTCACCTATGCTTAGCATTCCAGTGCCCCTCTTGACAGTGCTGCTCTTCTCCCAGGTCTTTGGACAGTGTGAAGCTCAGCTGGCCTTGAAGGCAGGCCTGGGCCCCCCGCTGTTCACGTGCACTTCCCCTGCTTGCACTTCAGCTACCCCGCCCCAAGCTGAGGCCACCAGAACTGACTTAACGTAAAGTCCCTCTCTGCCCTGTATCAGGACAAAGACATTTTGTCCTGAGAGCTATGCAATCACTGTTTTTTAAAAGAACTTAGTTTTAGAACTAATAAATAACTTCAGAGCCTAGATTCAATCCCATCTCTATCCTTAACCACAGTCCCCAAGTCCTAAAGCTGTGTTTCTGGCAACACTAATTACTGGAGGCTTTCCGCTCCCCCCCCCCACTTCCTTCATGGTGCAAATACCATATAGTAGCTCCCACTCACCTCGGCCCTGGCGCTCACCCTTAGGATGTGTACGTGTTTGCATGCACATCTACTGAAATGCAGTCCTTATGAATATGTGGCTTGTATCTGCAGGCTTCTAAAGTAAAGCATTGCTTTTTACTGGTTCAGATGGAACAGAAAAATAACTCGGGGGGAAAGTGTTCTTTTTAGCATTTTCATTTACAAGGGGGCATTGTCTATGATGTGTTTCAAAGTAAATATATGCCATTAAAATTGTGATATTAATGATCATTTTTGATTGATAGTGGATGTCTAATAATTTACTGTTCGTTTCCATCTGGCTTAGCATACCACATTCTTTGTTTTACTTTTATCTCACTGGCTACTCCTCTGTCTCCTTGACAGTCCTCTATCTTCTCCAGGATAACTCCCTCATCCAGGTGTCTCCCAAGGCCCTGTCCTTCCTCTCCTTACGCTCAGCACCTTGGGAACTTCACCAATACCTCATGAGTATGTGGCTTGCATGTTGAGGCTTCTGAAGCATAGTATATTTTTCATTGGTTCACAAGGAGCACAAAAATGATTAACGTTTTAAAAGTTTTGTTCATAGAGACAAAGAACAGACAGACAGCTATCAGAAGGGAGGGAAGTAGGGGGGCTGGGTTAAGTAGGTGAAGGGATTAAGCAAAGCCAAACAAAACAAAGCAAAACAAAAAAACTCAGACACAGATAACACTGTGGTGATTACCAGAGGGGAAGGGGGGCGGTGGCAGGTAGAAGAGGGGAAAAGGGAGATAAATGGTGATGGAAGGAGGCTTGACTTTGGCTGGTGAACACAGTACAATATACAGATGATGTATTATCGAATTGTACACCTGAAACCTATAAATTTTATTAACCAATGCCACCCCAATAAATTCAATAAACATTTTAAAAAATTTTGTTCGTTTTAATGTTTTCATTTTCAAGGGGCTTTGTCTACACTGTATTTCAAGGTAAATATATTTAGCTAAAGTGGGGACATTCATTGCATCTTTTATTGATGGTGGATATTTAGTACCTGCCTCTCCAGGGTACAACATATGGCACTCTGGTCTCCTAGACCAGTCCCCTATGTTCTCCTGGATGGCTCCCTACCCTTGGCAGAGCCCAGGGCTCAGCCCTTGCAACCCTCTCCTTTCCCTCCGCCCCTTCACACTTGCTCCTCTTGAAGTCTTCCAGATCTCAGGAAGTGACAAGTCCATCCTTCCAGTACCTCAGGCCAGAAACGGCAACATCCTCTACACCTCTCTTTCCTTTCTCCCTACATTCAGGAAATCCTGTTGGCTCTTCCTTCAAAATATTTGCAGACTCTAGCCACTTCTCACTGTCTCCGCTGTAGCCTGCATTTCACTCCATTGGTGGAACAGTATCCTTATCTGGCACCCTGCTTCCCCATGTCTGCCTAAATTCTTATTTTTTTTTAAATTTTTACTTATTTTTATTTTTAGGGAGAGAAGGGAGAGAGAGAGAGAAAGAGAGAGAGAGAGAGAAACATCAATGTGTGGTTGCTGGGGGTTATGGCCTGCAACCCAGGAATGTACCCTGTCTGGGAATCGAACCTGGGACACTTTGGTTCCCAGCCCGCGCTCCATCCACTGAGCTACGCCAGCCAGGGCTTCTAAATTCTTATTTTTTTTAAAAAAACAGCCTATATTTTTGCATAATCTTTCCAGTGTTTTTAAAAAAGATTTTATTTATCCATTTTTAGAGAGAGAGGAAGGGAGGAAGAGAGGGAGAGAAACACCAATGTGTGGTTGACGCCCCATCAGGGACTGGGAATCAAACCAGAGACCCCCTGGTTTGCAGGCCAGCACTCAATCCACTGAGCCACACCACCCAGGGCTCCAGTGTTTTTTCTTTCAGTTTTATTGAGATATAATTGACATATAGCACTGTATAAGTTTAAGGTGTACAGCATAAGTTGACCTACATATTCTGTGAAATGACAACCACAGCGAGTCTAGTAAATATCTGTCATCCCATAGGTACAAGAAAAAAAAAGGTTTTTTTCCCTTGAGATGAGAACTTCTAGGATCTACTGTCTTCGCAACTTTTAAATACACCGTACGGCAGTGTTAGCCACAGCCGCCACGGTGTACATTACATTATGCCTAAATTCTATAATTTACACAGAAGCCTGAGTGTTAATCATATTGCTCCTCTGGTCAAAGCCTCCCAATGGTTCCCAAGTTCTCAAGGAGCAAAGACTTTACAGTAGCCTACGAACTTTTACACAGTCTGGTCCCTCATCTCTTCAAGTCAAGGCTCAAATGACATCCCCTACCCAAATCTTACTAGTTAGAATTGGCACACCCCTCCCCCCTGACACTCCTAATCTCTTTCTCAATCTGCTCTATTATTTCCCATAGCATTTGCCACATTCTAACAGGCCATATAATTTATTTATTTTGATTATTGCCTGATTTATGTAATCGTAAGAAGGCATGGATTTTCATGTGTTTGGTCACTGATACCCAGGGATTAGAACAGGACTTGGCACATAGTAGGCACTCATAAATGTTTATGGCATGAATAAGTATATTAGTATAGATCACAGATGAACAATTTATGGAATTAAGGAGTAAAAATATGCAACAGTGTGAAGATCATTTGCTGTGTTCATCAGTGTAACCTGGTACAGTGGAGCATGGAGTGAGAGGCAACACAGGAAGGGAGAAGCCCTGATTGCCACAGTCTATATTCTGTAGCCTTCCTGATTTTTGCTTTTTTCCTTCCTCTCCCCTTCTTGCATCCTACATTGTAACCTTACCAAACTATTCATGGTTCTCTAAATAAAGGTGCCATACTGTCTCTTCTAAGCCCGGAACTACTGTCCTGTGGGTATCCTTTACTCCCTTCCTTACCTTCTCCCCTCTGGACTGAACTTAGACAATACTGCCTCTGAGAAGCTGTGCTTGACCCTCAAAAGCTCCGATTACATCCCCCCTTTATACTTACTCACAGAGCACCCCATGTTGCCTAAACCTGTCACAGTGTGTTGAGGACTCTGATACTGAACCTGAATGTTTCTGAACCCGGGTGCAAAGCAGTTATCCTAACAACAGCCAGCAGAGAACTGTTTCCTATGACTTTAGGGATGGAAATGAAATAGGAAGAAGCATTTGGTTCCAGGAGGAATCACATTGTTGAGTCTTCTTGGCCATGTAGATATAAGTCATGTTATCAATTCATTTTCCTTGAGGTAACTCTGCACATTAGTGAAATAACACAAATGTAAATATTTCAGACACACTGTTTCATGGGGGCAGTGCCCTCTGAAGGGTTTTTGCTTATTTTTGCACTTACATCACTTTTGGATATATAGGGATTGGGTATTTTCCTAGCAGGGCCCAGGGTTGGGTTTGGGGGTTCATGACATTTGGGGAAGAGAGAAACAAGTGGTATGTTCAGAAAAGGGTTCCTACCAAATGACTACGGATCTGACTCAGAGGTGATGAGAGAGGATATCCCTGTGTAGGGATCTCTAGAAGCCATGACCTGTTTAAAGAGATTGCAGTTTCCTTGTGATAGATTTAGGTGTTTGCTTTGCTAAGGGAGTGAGGGTAGAGTTCAGTTTGTTGGTCAAAAGTGCAGAGAGTGAGCTGGAGAAATTCAGAGAGGTGGTAACAGATCCGAAGGCCAGAGGTCATAGGAGACAAGCTAAGAGAAGCCTTTCTAAGTGAGAGGTGACCAGCAGTGACCAAGATGTGTGAGCATTAGCCAGGAATTCTCCCAACATTAATGAAGACACCGATTTCCTATTAGTCATGCAACATAAAAGCTCAAGTTATTCTTTTGGATATTAACACAATAAACGTGAAAGCCTAGATAATTGGGGGTCCCTCAGATTGCATTTTGAAGGCTCCGTCTTGGATAGGGACTAGGAAATAATGCCGAGGACAACAGCCACCATCCTGCTGGAATGTGTCAGTGTGCAGGTCTTGGTGTAGACTCCCAGAAGTGAGTACTGATTTGGAAGGTAGTCGTGGGTCCTGAGGGGCTGAGACAGACTAGACCCCACAAGATGCCTTAAAATGCCTCAAGCCACAGAACGCTTGGCAAACAGTTTTCAGGAAGAAAGAGAATGCATAAGCAGCTTTATTAGAGTTGGCTGAAGATAGAACTCTTAGATTCTCAGAGATTGGGGTGGGGGCTTAATTACATGAAAAATGATTCGCAAAATAATTACCATAGTGGGATTTCTGAAAAGCCTCAGCTACCCTGGTTTTTTTTTTTGTTTTTTGTTTTTTTTTTAAGTGGGGGAGGGCATAGAGTATCCTAAATCCTCGGAACCCCTGGGTAGGAACTTCCTTCCAACTCCACTACCATTCCCAGTCCCAAGTCTCTAACCTGCCTCCGGACATCTGGGACTGCTAGATATCCGATTTGAGGCCTGTGTACTTAAGCTAGAGGGCTAGGAAAAGACAGCTTCTATCTGCCCCATGGGGCTCTACCAGTGTGAAGAAAAAAAATGTCCTTAAGGTATTTAGGAGCTCCCATTATTCTAGTAATTGGTGGGAAAAGTAATTGAAGACAGGAATCGCCTGGAGGAGTTCGTTTGTTTAAATGACTTGCTTTTACTTTCTCCGTGTTGGAGAAGCAAAATGCTTCTTATTGTACCAGACCCTTCTATAAAACACCTCCCCTCTTTTTAAACGAGTGAGAGGCATCATTGATTAAAGATCACTTGTGTTTCAGAAGTGGGCTCTATATAGTAAATGTATAAGTTGGTGGAAAGACGCAGCTCAGTTTCAGAAACAGTCAAGTATATTTAAAAAGTACATTTGGACATACTGAAATATTACAGGAGACCACGTAATGTAAGGCTCATGACATCACTGTAGGTATATCCCTGCTGCCCAAAACAGACACATTTCAGTTCCTGACTGAATCAAGAAGTCCTTCTAGACAGTTTAGTGCCTCACTATGTAACGTATAGCTCAAGATGTATGTCAGCTAATGTACAAAAATAAAAATTCAGCGCTTTTAGATGTTCAGGAATAACGTATGAAAACAAATGTTCAAAGTTGAATGTATGCCATTTTAAAGTTTATTTTATGGCTTATAATTTTTAAAGCTTGTTTTATAGTTTAAATGGGAAAAGGGAAGCTTATATCCCTATTTCCAGAAGATTCAGGTGTTTTCCTCTCCCCCCCCCCGCCACGAAGTAGTCTTGTCTATTTCAGCAAAAGAGTACTCCGTATGCTGTGTTGGCCTCTCAGAAACAGGACGTGTTTAAGTTTGCTACAGAGATAATGATCGCTTTTAGCAACATATATATCTCCCGGAAAGTACCTCAGGATATTGGGGTGGAGAGAAAATGGCGGCGGGGGGGTGGGGGAGAGAAATTCCTCAGTTTAGGACTAGAAATGGGCAATGGATAATTTAAGGTTAGTTGTAGAACCACTGGCCTCCAATTGTGTATTTGTCATCTACACTTTTCCCAAAAGGAGATTTCACAACAATAAATTTGCAGAACAGTCCTATGTTGTGGTTTTATATTCTAAATAAAGAGAAGTCGCTATTTAAAAAGCATTAAGCTAGAATTCTATAACCGATTTGTTAAAAAAAAAAGACACCCCCCGCATCACTGCCCTCTGCTGCTTCTTGCTATCTTATTTTGATGCAAACAGAAACAGAACAGCGTTTTAAGATCTAGCGTTTCTGCGTGGTGCAGACATGCCGTTTTCTATGAATTTTCCCACCTCTGGGAAATGTACTTCTGAAACGTGTAATTGTTTGGGAATAAGCCAAGTGGAACTATGACGCAATTATCCCCTGCAAGTTGCCCTACAAAAAAATGATGTCATTTGGTGCAGATGGAGTCACTTTTATAACACAGGTAGATATGGTAAAGCTTCCTCCAAGTCGTTCCCGATTTCCCCACCCCCACTGAATGCAAGAGGCAAAGACATTTTCCGGGCTTCCTAACACACAACTTGTCGAGAGTGGGCGCACGGCAGTGGCTCCAGCCCACCGCTCATGCAAGCGAAGAGGGACCGCTGCGCGGCGACTAATACAGCCAAGTGTTCCCAGCCCCGACGGCGAGGGAGGCCTCCTCCGGCAGGGACCGCGGCCACAGTGTGGGGCCGCCCGATCCCCTTAGTGGGGCCCGCTGCCATGGCCAGCCGGAACGTGGGGCCCCACGGGCGTGGGACAGCCCTGCCCCCACCCTGCTCCCACACCCGCTCCCGCGGTGCCGGAAGTGACGAGCACTGGCTGAAAGATGGCGGCATTGGCGCTCGACCAGGGGGAAGGTAAACACCCTCCGGGCCGCCGCCCGCCAGCGGGCCCCCTTGAGGCACCAGTGGGGACTGAGGGCTCCTCCTAGGCCTCCCGGCCATCTCTCCGCTTCCCACCCTTCGACCTCCCTACCCACGTGGCAAGCTTCCGCGTTGGGACAACGGCGCATAGAGCCCCCTGCCTGCGGGCCCCGCCTCCCTGGGCGGGCCCCGGGCGGCTCTCACCGCCCGCAGGGGGCGCGCGGCCAGGAGCGGCCCCTGGCTCGTGGCCCCACATGCCCCGCCCCTTTCCCGCCCCTTGCCCGCCTTCCTCCACCCCCGGCGTGGGTGATCCTGAGGCTCGGCGCGCTTGGGGCAGAAGCCCGGAGACGCCGTCGTCGACGCCGCCACCGTCAGCGCTTCTGCCGCTACCCGCGGCCCCTCAACCCCTTTCCCCGCCCGCGGTCCGGAGTCGGTCCTCCTGCCGAGCCGCGCCAGGTGCCGTGTGCCCCAGGCGTTGGCAAGGCCGAGCCCGGCCCCGACGCCGTACCGCCCCTCGCCGAGCCGACAGTCTCGACTTGCGACTCAGCGCTGTCTTCTTTCCCAGGACTGGTTCCGAGGGGGCAGCAGGCGCGCAGACTCGCCCCCCGCCGGAGCGCCCGGGTCCGGCCCGGGAGCGGCCCCTTCTAGACGTTCGAGGACCCTGCCCAGTGCCGTCCGGCCACCGACCGCCCACCGTCCGGCCGCCGGCCCACTTCTTCCTGATGCGAACTGCCGTCTACTAGAGGTTGGACGGACCCCCGAGGTACGTAGCCGCCCCTGGCCCTCCGGCCTGCGGGAGCTCGAGCTTCGGCCGCGGCCCCGCGCTTGACTCCGATTCGGTAGCCGTTTCTGCACAGACCCGAGTCAAACATTTGGTAGACGCCGGGACCTAATTTGTCTCTGACTACTTAAATTGTTTGAATTTTAATTTTTTTCAGAGAGGAAAAAAAAAAAAAGGAAGAAGCATAATTCAGCCATTTTTTGCAGCACACAGCTGCAGGTACCATGATTATTTTCTTCCTAACCCGTTCTTTCCCTTTAAAAATCCTATTTATGCCTGAAATAGAACTATACGAAATGCGAGGCATAAAACGTGGAATCAGAAGGTCTGGGTTCGACTGGGTGACTCTGAGAAAATCGCTTACTGAGTCTTGGTTTCTTATCTATGAAATCTAGTCACATCACAGGGTATTGAGGACTATATGAGGCCATATATGTGAAAATAATGTTTAGCTGTAAAGTGTAAAAATAAAAATGCAAGGCAATTTTTTGGAGTAACCTTTGCCAGAGTGGTTAATGTAGTGGCTAACTGTTGCTGCCTCTTTTATTTCTATATTATGAGTATAAGCAATAAGTACGGAATGTCGAAGCAGTGCTGTGAATTGACTAGATATAATAGTCACGTTGCTTGGCCTTCTTCCTACGAAATGCTAACTGCTTATTTAAATAACGGTATTCTTTAATTCAAATTTAATGTTATTGTGGTGCTTTGCTTTTCATTTATCTAGGCCATTTATTTGCTTTTTCTTACTGGCAATATTTAACACCTTCCATTTCTTCAGTCTTATATTTTCTGTTGTTAATCTGATTAAATTGTAATTCTAAAAATGCTTTTAACATAAATACCCTAATTTTAATGCCTATTTTGTATATGTAAGGAATACGATGCCTGAATATCTCTACCAATGGTGAAAATTGTTTTCATAAGCTTCTGAATGCATACAGATTTCTGTAATTCTTAGTGCATCTAGAAATGTATAGAAAATTCAACTTTTTGACAAATGTAATAATACTTATGTAATTTAATTCTCTTTTTTTAATCACAACATTGAGGTGCCTAGAAACAGTTTTTCAGTGGCAAAGGATGTTAATTTGCACTCTTTATTGCTGATTAACTTGGGAGAATAATGGGATAGTAAATATTTGTGGTTTGATTAGACTTATTTGCAGAATTTATAATAGATATGTATAACAGAGCAGTATGGGATCATCCTTACTCCACACATCAAGAATTGAAGTATAGTTTGGCTTTAAAAATGGTCCACAAAAAGTAAAAGAAGCATTTTTTTTAGTATATTATTTTTAGCTAACAAATGGTTTTCTGAGATTTTTTTCCTCTGAGATGTTTTATTCAATTTATAATCCAATACCAGTTGTCTTTTCAGAGTATGCTTTTGTGTTTTGTAAAAAGGGAGAATAGAGTAATAAAAGGCGGGCGGGATTAAATTTGCTAAAGGGAGAGCATACTTTTTTAAAATCCTAGGTTTTTATACGTCGGACTTATCACTTGTCCTGAAGGTAAAATGCTGGGAAATCACTGCTTTATCGGGAATTTTAAGGCTTGCCCTCTGTGCCTTGATTAGGGTTATCTGGGGCTAAAATCTTGCGACTAGTGCTAGCTTGGCTTCATGGGTGTTCAGATGGACTCCAAACTTGGTTTAATAATCTGTGTAAAATTGGCATTGTACAACATAAAGGTGAATGGTAAAACTCACGCTAATATTTAAATTTAAACATTTTCTTTACTTAGGACAAGTTAAACAGCAAATTTAAAAACTGCGTGACAAGTCGAGAGAGACCTTAGAAGAAAGGAGAAAGCTTTATGTCTTAGTATCTTTAACCACACTTTTTACCTGCTTTGAGCAAGAGGTCCCGCATTTTCATTTTGCGCTGGGCCCCGAAAATTATGTAGCCTGTTGTCTAGGTTATCATTTCCCATTGTAAATGCTTTGAGAGGGAATAACATTAACTGTGAGGAAAAGGAATCTTTAGCTTGTGAGGGGTTGACTTAATTTATTAGCACGTATCTCCTCTGAATTGGAATGCTGTACCTTGCAACAGGGATTTTTTTTTTTTAATTGAAGAAAAATGGAAGACAGTCATTGGTAAAGCATTGTAGGATAGTTGGGTAACCTCGAAGGCTCTGAAATTAGCCAGACCCCAACTCTACCACTTACTAAGCATTATATCCTTGGGCAACTTAACCTCTGAGCTTTGATTTTTCTCATCTTTAAATCAGGGATAGTTACAGAACATGGAAGGTCATGAGGATTAACTTTACCTATTCATCCCACAAATATTTATTAAGCACTCGTTATGTGCCAAGTGCTGTTTTTTGTAAGTTCTGGGGACACAACAGTCAATGAAACAAAACACAAAAAATTTTTTTAAAGGGAAAACCAAACAACAAAAGAGTAGGGGAAATAAGCCTTATCTTCATTTAATATACTAAGGGGGAAAATTAAGCAGAAAAAGTGCGGATTTTCTGGTGGATGGGGGGTATGGGAGGTTTTTTATGTTCAAGAGGGGGTTTGAGGAAGGTTTCACTGAGATGACTCTGGAGGAGAGACCTGAAGGGAGCCATGTGTATCGGGGATGGAGTGATCCAGGCAGAGGGGATGGCAAGTGCAGAGCCTTAAGGTGGGTGTGTGACTGGTTTTCAAGAAACAGCAAAATGGCCAGTGTCTCTGGAGCAGAGTGAACAGGCGGGAGTAACGGAAGACAACTATTTTTGATGTTTTAGGAATCATTAGAGGGGTTCTCATAGTTCATCTTTGCCGTGGTATATATTGTGCTGCTGCAGGTCCAAAAGTGGAAAACCTTTTCAGAATTAGAACTTCTAACTTCTGAATAAAGAAACTAGAAAAGATATTTCCTCAGATTTTTCTCTTTTTAACATAAGACCTTTTAAAACTCATCTGGCTGAAGTATTAAAGCAAATAAGCGCAGATAGGAAATTTATTCTTGTCTCTGATAAGATAATTGATTATCTTTAGTTAATGATTTTATATCATTTAAAAATTTGCAGGAAATCCGTATCATAACACCAAGACCTTCCAAAGGATTTAATTTTCGTGGAGAAGGAAAATGTTAACACTGTGATATTGGTAATTTCAAGTTAGGATGTAACTTAGAAGATTTGGGTTTTTATTCCCCAATAGAGGTTTTTCCTAGAATTCTCACTGGATCCAGTCTCTAAAGGCTAGGGAAGCTGTTTTCCATGACATCACCCTTGGATTACTTCTACTTGTAGTGAGGAATGAGCAGAGGAGCATTAAATTAAAATCTTCTGATGAAAAAAATAGTGTTGAAGCAGGAGTGGTTTTTTTCTTACAAGGTTCCATGTATTCTAGGATGACTAAATGCTAAACATACCTGAAAAGTGAAGTAATTTGGATAATAGGTGCCAACCTGGAGGCTGAAGGACCCCAGAGCCTTCCTAAAAGCTTTTTTAAATGGTCATTTACAGTTTGGTCCTGAGTTAGGGAAACATTTTGATGGACAAGGAAGAATTTTTTGGTATTAAACAAATTGAAAGTTAACTTCCACAGCCTTTCCTCCTATATTAAACATATTTCTCAATTTGAGTAAGTATATCTGAGGGTAAAAATGACTGCTAATAGAGCGAATAGTCTATTTTCAGATTTTTCTTTCCTTTTAGGTGGAGAGATTGGCTTCTTTGAGATTGTTGAATTTAAAATTTTTATAGGTTGCAGAAATTGTAAGAAATGTTATGACTCAGAAATTAATTCTATTTTTACCCATAGTAAGCCTTGCATTTTTTTTTTTTTTTAGTGTGCAAGTATGGCATTTTCTGCATAGGTATCATCTTGGGTAGGCTAACAGTTTGAGGATTGAAATGGTATGAAGCAATTTAAGTTTTTCATCGAAGATATATCAACCTCTGCGAATCTACCTTTTATACTGGATAACTTAGGGTTTTTAATGAATTTTCAAGCAACTTGGAGGGGGAAAACTGTGACACCATTGAATTATTGCTTATGGCATAAACATGGAGGTTAGTTAATTATGAAATATATTCTACGTAATTGTCTAGAATTTGCCTTCATATCAGAATGGCAGCCTTCTAACTGAAAAGGAAGCATTTAATTTCCTGTCCACTTTTACCCCCACCAGACTTTTTCTTTGCTGGTCACTAGAGAGTTTGAACTGTTAGAAATTTCTGTGATATAAATAGCAGTAATAGTCTTCCAGGGCAGAGGTGCTTTGGTTGTAAGTGTGTGTGTTGTCATTTATCCCATTTATCCCTTATTGTAACCGTCAGTGGTAGTCAAACCTTTTGGTCTCAGGACCTTGCTGTTATTCTTAAAAATTATTGGGATTCTGAGCTTTTGTGTTTGTGGGTTGTACATATATATATTGGCCATAATAGAAATTTAAACTGGGAAATTAAAAAAACCTTATTTGTAATTCATTTTAAAAAATCTTACTTGTTAATCTAAATAACATTTCTTATGGAAAAAATAACTATTCTTCAAAAGAATGAAAAATTTGGTGAGAAGAGTGGCATTGTTTTACATTTTTGCAAATCTCTTTAATGTCTGCCTTAATAAAAGACAGTGGGCTTATCATTTCTACATTCAGTCTGTTTTGGTATCACTGGAAATGGAATAAGTGAAAGGGACAAATAACTTTTAAAATTATTATGAAAATGGTTTTAACCTCGCAAAGTCCTTTTAGGGGATTAGGACCTCAGTTGTCCCTGGACCTCACTTTGAGAATCACTATATTAACCATCTTTATGCATAGAATGTCTGAGACTTTCTTTTTTCTTTAGTCAGTTCCAAGTTTATAAGACAAACTCTGCAGTATTTCTTTCCTAGTAGCATAAGTATGCCTTGTCATTTAGTTTAATTTGATTTGGTTTCCCTTTTTAAAAACCTATCATTTCAAATTCTGAAGGCCAAGTATAGAATACATATACATATAGGTTTATAAGCTATGATTTCCCTTAATCTGATGATCTATTTAGAAAAGTGAGGATACAGGATTTCTGTACATTGAACATTTTGTATGTTAGTAAATATTTTTTATCAAAGTCCCTGAATAGATTCTTACCCCAGCCCTCATTGATTTATAGAGTTCTTACTTGAATTTTGTTTCATTTTACAATTAGTTTTTATAATTATTTCTTAAATTACAATAGCTCTTTATTTACAGAATTCCTATGCATAAAAGTTTCGTATTTTTTCTTTTTGCATTCTTAGTTTCCTTTTTCTAGCTATTTTTATTTGCTTATATGTGTGTTTTTGTGTTGTTTTAACTTAAGCTTTACTTTTTTTTCTTTGTAGCTTCCAGGGTGTGTATTGTGAACAAGTTGGTTTTGTTTCATATGTTCATTTTTAAGTTTGGTTGTTTGATGTCTTAAACCTTGATGTTCTAGATCTGCACTCTCCAACAGAATACAATGCAAGCCACATATGTGATATAAAATTTTCTCATAGCCACAGTTTAAAAAAAGTAAAAACTAAGTGAGGTTCATTTTAATATATTTTATTTAACCAAGTACATCCAAAATATTGTTTCAACATGTTTTCAGTATAAACATTTGTATAATGAGATATTTTGCATTCTCTCTCTCTCTTTTTTTTTTTTGGACTAAGTCTTCAAAATCTGTTGTCCATTTTATATTACAGCACATTTCAATTTGGACTAGCTACATTGGCTTCCATGTTGAACAGCACAGATATAGAGGAGAGTAGCTACTCTGGTTAGGGCAGCAAAGCCTGAGGAGCCCAGAAAAACTAGAAAACTATACTGTGTGGTGAGAAAAAAATGGAAAACAATGTCACTGCAAAATGAGGTTGTGTTTTGACTACCAGTACATCTAGTCTCTTACAGAATTGCATTGTGATAAACCCTAGTGAGGGGTGGGATCTGTGGAGGGGAGTTGGAGGAGTGTCATTCCAATGGTCTTGTGTATATAAGCAGCATTGGGCAAGAGTTGGACAAGGGAAGCGAGCATTGATGGACCTCTGGGGGGTTACCTTGCTCTGAGATAGACATTTAATTTAATGTTAATTCGTTTAATTACCACCCCAACTCAAGATGATGATTATTCCTAAGATATGGATGGAAACTGAGTTCAGGAAATTAACTAAATTTCTCCATGTTACACAGGTGGTAAGTACTGGTAAGCTCTCTGATTTCAAAGGTTTTGCTCTGTCTGACCACCATATTGTGTTTTTTGGCAAATCAAATTCTAGTCTAAACTCTATTTCTAACTAGCTGTATGACCTTGAAGAAAAAATTCACCGGTGGACCTTAGTATTATCTTCTTTCATCTAGTTAGAGTTGATCTGGGTCCTGAGAGATTTTTCTGAGAAGGTCGGCTGGGGTTCGAAGTGCTGTTGCTAGGGAGAAGGATTTTTCCAGACTTGACTGAACTATTAAAGGGTCAGGTTTATTATATTGGTTCCAGTAGCGCTATGAAGGGTTTGAAAAGTAAGCCCTAATGTTATGGTGCACTTAAGGGCCGTATACTGTTGTAAGTCTTGTATTAACTCGTTTAATCCTCACCATCACCTATGAGGTAGGTTCTATTAACATTAATATTCCCTTTTCACAGATGAGGGCAGTAGAACACAGAGAGGCAAAGTAGCTTGCCCCAAGGTCACAAAGTTAAGAAGTAGGACCAGGATTCAAACCCAGGTATGTGACTCTCAACCTGTACTCTTTAACTCTCACTGCTTCCATTTAAGGACTTATATCACGTTGGCCGGTTAATCACTGAGTATTTTTATCACTTTCTACTTGAACACATGCTTCCCATAAAAGTTTAAAATACTGTTGCTGCTCTAAATCTGTTAGCTTTAGTGATAGATGCACCAAGCTTTTTCATGTAGAAAAGTTATTGCGTATGTCCCAGCTATCCCAAATTAGTTTTAGAAATCAATTTGGATCGTATAAACTTCACAAATGCATTGCTGAGATTGAAAAGTAGCTATAGTTTGTTTATTCCGAATATCTCTAAGTACATTATACATTTGTAAAATCATATAAAAATGGAATAAGTGAGAATTTTATGATGAAACATTTTTAGAGATCATCATGTGTTTTCATTTTACAGATGCAGAGAAAAGACCAAGAAAGTTTGAGTAACTTAAAGTATAGCCATTTCTGTGTTAGTTAGGGACCTTGGTTATACATAGGGGAAACCTACCTAAGGTAGTAAAAAGGGAGAATTTCTTCTAGGAATGTAAGGATTTCTCCCAGAACCCAAGGGCAGGAATAGAGCTAGGCCTAGGAACTGGAAAAATGAAGTGCTTAGGGAGCACTCCCTGTCCTCTCAAGTTGGCTTTATTGTTTCTAAGTTGACTGACTTTTTCTGTCTTTTTTCTCTATTAAAAATTATTTTATTAACAAGAAGGCTAACAACCCATTTTTTAAAAATGGGCCTTCTTACCACACACGTAAATACACACATAGGTGGATCTCAACTTACGATGATTTGATGTATGATTTTTCAGTTTTATGATGATGCAAAAGTGATGTCACCCAGATCTTGGTTTCTAATACCATTCTCCAATAAAAGGAACTAGGGCTCTTTGGAGAAATGGCTGATTCTAAGAATGTGCCTTCCTTTTTTTTTTTTTTTTTCCGTCCCCCCGTCTTGTGCAGAGCGCTTTGCCTGGGAGACGACCGTCTCTAACTTCGGTCACCGTGTCCTTGCCCCCTTCATTCCCAGCGGTGAGTCGGGCCTGGAGGAATCCCAGTGGGAGAAGACTCTAGGGTGTGCGCGAGGGGTTGGGGGGCAGCGGAGGGCCAGCGGCGCAAGTGACTGACTTTTCGCTGATACTCAGATCACGTGGCAGGCAGAAGTTGGTGCCCACAGCTGCTCTTCAACATGTTCCAGTTCAAGTTATACACAGCGCATGCCTTTCTTTTCCCTTACTTTCTCTCCTCTTTTCTAAATGTTTGACAAAAGAGCGTTCATCTTGATTCCTATTTCCCACTGGGTCTGACCATATGTGACTGGGAACGGGAACACAGAGTGGAGGCCTGTCTGCAGCGAATCCCCCCTCAGTGGGCTGTGGGTGCCCAGAGGTGAGCGGGTACTATGTTTACGTATTTAGGATCTTTTGACTCGCAGGGTGCCGGATCCTCCTCCTCCTCCTCTCCCTCTTCCTCCCTTTTCTTCTTGCTGCTTTGCCCGTTGATGTTTCCACCATAGTAAGTGTCTGGAACCTAGATTGCTTTTTTGTTTGTTTGAGAAAGCATGGTATCTCTCTTTTTAAAAAATTTCTTTTAGTTGGAACTTTTTTTCAGAGAAGTGAATATTACCTGTTTGACTCTTTACTGCATAGTGACAACTTGAATAGAAAGGGCTACTTTGACAGGAAGTGAAATATATGGTATTTCAGGCACTGTCAAATCCACAGATTAATGAAACACAAAGCAGTCTCCTCTCAAGGAGATAAACAGTAATGGGCAGCCTTTTGTTAGTAAATCTCCAGTAAATGTGACCAATACATCTTGAAGAGTCAGAGTGATCATTGGTATCCATAATGATCCTGAGAAAGATATTGAAATATCAAAATTTTCATCCAGTTTTTCATCCAGTTTTCATTCTGATTAGTTTGAAAATTGATAATAAGTGTGGTATTGGCAGCCCTCCACTAACCAGAATGTGTGATTATTCAGACACCACACTATATGCTGTTTGTTTTGTTCCACATATGCCTCATATCACTTGGAAAATTCTAAGCTCATTAATTTTACCTTTAAAAACAGTACAGGAAACAAAAAATAACCCGATAGCTTACTTTAATCCTGAGTGTTAGAAAAGTAGTTCTGCCAAGCCTTGAGTGCAGTGTAAAATATTTCATATCTGTTTTCCAGATTATAGACAGCTTTCTTGTACTGTGCCTTTCCAGAGTGAAAACATACAGCTTTTGGATTAATGGAGCACTGATTAAAAATTTGATATTAATTTCATCTTGTGAATGCTTTGCTGTCTTAGTTAAGTGAACTTATGGTACAATCAATAAGACTTAAAGGTAAGTTAGGGACAAATGGGCAGAAAGAGGCACCTAGAATGTCTCTTGATAAGATGGGAAATACAAAAGGACTGGTGGAGGAGGATAGAATTATGATTTTGTTTGGATATATTTTGAGATCCCCCTGGGACACCCAGTAGTGTCCAATTGGTGATTCGGTATTTGTAGAGTACTGGTGTAAGGATAGAGATGGTCATGGTAATAGTAAAGGAAGGTATTAGTGAAAAACATGGGTTTAGATGACATTATTTAGGAGAAAGAGTGCTTAGATGAGATGAGAAAAGGGTGCAAGAACAGAATCCTGGGGAACACCAGTGTTTAAGGAGTAGCTAGGAATAAGGCGTAGCTCAAGGAGAATGAGCTCAGGAAGGAGATGGAGAAACAAGCAGTCCAAGAATAAGAAGAAAGTCAGGAAAATAGTATAATGAAGTTGAGAGAGTATTGAGTTGCGAGACAGCATTATGCTATGCTGCAGAAGGATCCTGAGAAACAGGGACAAGGACGTAACTATTGGATTTGGCAGTTCAGATGTTTTTTAGATTAAAAAAAATGAACTTTTACAAAACAGTAATACACTTTCGTTGCAGATAGATTGAAAAACAAATTAGCAGAAAGGAGGGGGGGTAGTAAAACTGTCTGATACTCTACCATCCCAAGATAACCATTTTTTTAAAAATATTTTATTTATTTATTTTTAGGGAGGGGAGGGAGAGAGAGACACACACACACACACACACATCAATATGCGGTTGCTGGGGGTTATGGCCTGCAACCCAGGAATGTACCCTGGCTGGGAATCGAACCTGGGACACTTTGGTTCCCAGCCCGCGCTCAGTCCACTGAGCTACACCAGCCAGGGCTACCAAGATAACCATTTTTAACATTTTGGTACTATGATCCTTTCAGACATTCATCCATTCAACCCATTCATTCATTTATTTATCTATAAAGGAACTTAATTTTTAGAGGGGAAGGGAGGGAGAAAGTGGGAGAGAAACATCTGTGTGAGAGAGAAACATCAATTAGTTGCCTCTTGCACACCCCCAACCAGGGACCTGGTCTACAACTCAGGTATGTGCCCTGATCAGGAATCGAACTAGCAACTTTTAGGTTTGCAGGATGATGCCCAACCCAATGAGCCACATTAGTCAGGGCCAGACTTTTATTTATTAACTTATTTTTTAGATGACATCAGACTGGAATAGCTACAGAATACATGGGTTAATGTGCCGAGAAGTTAAGTATAGAATGTCATAGACAACATGTTAATGGAACAAAGCAGTAGTAGAATGTAGTGATAACCTACTCACAAGAGTGGAGAAGTAGTGCCTTTAGCGTGCCTGTGGAAGCTGCCTTTTCACTTTTGGCAGCAGAAGGCTCTGCCAAATGCAGGGTGCAGAGATGATTTCTGAAAGGCACAAACTTCCATACCTAACACAGTGCCTGGCATGTAGAGATGCTCTTTTAGTAAGTAAAGCTATTTATTGGTAATAGAGTGGTGAGATTGGCAGTGATAGTTTGCTTCGAGGAGGTAGAGCAAGTGACTGTGGTGCCAGTTGCTTCACTGGAGGGCTCGTCATCCAAATACCCAGCCAGGGAAAGGAAAGACCTTGGGAAATTGGGTCTCATACCAGAAGGTCTAAGCTAGAGGAGGACAGAGGTAAAGTTTGGAGATGATTGACCAAGTGAAAAAAGGAGAAACAGTTAAGCCAAAGAATGGGCAGTTGACAGTTAACGATTTCAGTTGTGGACCACTTCTGGAATATGGTGAAGACTAATAGGCTTGAGAATAAGTTTTAAAATAAAGGAAGGGGGAGGTTTTAAGGTTTGACGTGGTCAAGGAATTTTGATTCTTGGCTTTTGGATCAGTGATTTTACATGAGCAGTGAAGAGGTTTGGAAGATGACTCTTAGCTAGGTGCCAAGGTCATCAGGAAATGTGGGAGAGATTGATCAGGATACGTGTATATGATAAATGACAATGAGAAATAGATGATGGATTTTTATCTGAGTGAAAGGCCATGTTTTAGAAAAAGGACAATGGAAAGATACAAGAAGATTTAGAAGATAGGTTTATAAGCTATAGGAGAGCATTTTTTTCTATGAAGAATATAGAAAAGTGGTTTTCTTATTTAAATCAGACTGCAGAGAAAACTTTCTGTGACCAGCATGAGCCTTTAGGGGAGTTTGTTTACACCGAAGCAAGGTTCCAAGCTGGGCACAGTGGAAAGGGTTGGGAGGGAATTAGGGGATGGGAGGATGGTTCTTTGAGGAGGAAGCTCAGAGCTGTGTGAGGATGAGAGTTGAGAGGGTGTGGTTGTGTGCAACGGAGAAAATTACTTCATAAAGAGTGTAATAGACTGGATGAGTTTATTCTGCTTTGCTTAAGAAATCTATTGTTTCACTATCTTGGCTTCATTTCTCTGATATGCAAAAGTATGCTTTAATATCCTTTAAAATTACGTATTTATATTTTAACTATATAAGCAATGATCACTTGATAAAGATAAGGTTAATGAGGTAAGTAAAAAGAAAAAGTTAAATATTTTTAACCTCAATATTTCTTGAACACCCCTTACCTAGGGACATCGTTTTGGTATATATTCCTCTGGACTTTTTCTCATCTAAGCAAATACATATGTATTAATTTTTCAAAAATATACCGAGTATGTTGCAGTTGCCTGTTTTTTCCCACTATAACAATACCTAATAAATATCTTTTGTCAGAATAGGTAGATTGCTGCTATCATTTTTGGTTGTTACAGCAATCCATGATAGGACTGTACCATATTTATTTAATAATCTATTATTGGGCTTTTGAATACTTTCCAATTTTTTATTATAAATAAGGCTAGAAAGAAAAACCTTGTATGTACAACTTGGCGTATTTGTCTGATTCTTTCCTTTGGTTCTAGGAGCTTTCAAGGTCAACAGTATATTTTTTGGTTTAATTTCTTTTCTGCCTCTCTCATAATTTAGTGTTTGAGAAATTCTCTTTGTATTATTAATTTGGGGACACGTTTAAATGTGTTGGGTGGACAGTGTAAAATCAATGGGATAGACATATTATTATTTGTAAGTTGTAACAATTGACCGTCTTTGGTAGGTATTTAATAAATTTTTTTTGCAGGTAGGGAAGCCAAAAACATTAGCTTGCAAATCTTTAGGTTATCTTTTCCCAAAGGGCTTGTGCGCTTACAATCTAGGCAGTGGAATTGAGATAATTATAAAAAATTGTTTAAGTTCTAAGTTAATAATGTCTTCAGAATGCATGGAAATGATTAACACAGTTTTCTTTGATTACTTCTTTTCCAGGTGATTCATGGCAGGGGACATGGAAGGATTCTGTTCCTCCATCCATGACACCAGTGTCTCTGCTGGGTTCAGAGCACTGTATGAGGAGGGACTGCTTCTTGATGTCACTCTGGTTATTGATGATCATCAGTTCCAGGCCCATAAAGCACTCTTGGCCACCCAGAGTGATTACTTCAGAATTATGTTTACAGCAGACATGAGGGAGCGTGATCAGGACAAAATTCATTTAAAAGGTCTAACTGCTACCGGTTTCAGCCACGTCCTTCAGTTTATGTACTATGGAACTATAGAACTGAGTATGAATACTGTTCATGAGATTCTTCAGGCTGCCATGTATGTTCAACTTATAGAAGTGGTGAAGTTCTGCTGCTCTTTCCTATTAGCGAAAATCTGCTTAGAAAACTGTGCCGAAATCATGAGACTCTTAGATGATTTCGGTGTAAACATCGAGGGAGTCAGGGAGAAGCTGGAATCCTTTCTGCTAGACAACTTTGTGCCACTCATGTCCAGGCCTGATTTCCTGTCTTATCTGAGTTTTGAGAAGCTCATGTCTTATTTGGATAATGATCATCTGAGCAGGTTTCCAGAGATAGAGCTGTACGAGGCTGTGCAGTCTTGGCTGCGGCATGATAGAAGACGCTGGAGACATACCGATACCATTATTCAGAACATCAGGTTTTGTTTGATGACCCCATCCAGTGTTTTTGAGAAGGTTAGTACATTTGAAAGCAAAGAAGGTACTCATTCAGTTAAGGCAGTATGTCTATAGATAAGATTCCCAGGTTTGGTCAGGAGCCAAAAAGAGAATGAATAAGAAGAATTTATATTTAAAGAGTCTAATTTGTTTTAGCTTGTGCATTTAGGTGTTTTTAAACACACATTTTGTGGGTGAAAGAAGAATCAGGTAGGTAATAGAATGCTTTCATTTTAATATATTTTTAAGATTTTATTTACTTTTAGAGAGAGGGAAAGGGAGAATGAGAGGGAGAGAAACATCAGTGTGTGAAAAAGATCGATTGGTTGCCTCTCACATGCCCCCAACTGGGGACCTGGCCATAGTAGACTCTTGGGAGGTTGGTGCTCAGTCCACTGAGCCACCCCAGCCAGGGTGGAGTGCTTTCATTTTAAATGTACTTTTAAAGTGGAGGCATAATTATTTAGCCGGAAACATAGCAAGTTTGCTTTAGCTTTTCTTTTTTCACAAAGTAATTAAATCTGAACTGTGTGAGGCTAGTTCTCATTTAAAAAAATTAATTTAGCCCTGGTTGGTGTAGCTTAGTAGATTGAGCGCAGGCCTGTAAGCCAAAGCATCGCCGGTTGGATTCCCAGTCAGGGCACATGCCTGGTTTGCTGGCCATATCCCCAGTATGGGGTGTGCTATAGGCAACCATACATTGATGTTTCACTCCCTCTCTTCCTCCCTCCCTTCCCCATCTCTCTAAAAATAAAATAAATAAAATATTTTAAAAAAATCATGTAACTTAAAAAAATTAATTTAGGTAATACATGCTGAAATTAGAGTTGAGTTTTATAGTTCTGAATGATATGCATTAATACAGTTTCATATTCCTCTAAAATGTGGTAAGGAAACATAAAATAGCTCCTGAAAACCAACTGGTCCTAGTTGTGATTTTTCTCCGCTGCTCTTACCCAGTTCTGTTTTTCCCCATTTCACTGTGCATACTAAATTTAACCATGAAAATGATGTGTATGTCTAAAACCATTGTTTTGGCATTTCTAAAGAAATAGATTATAAATCCTGTAGCGACATTGATCAAACTGCACATTTTAACCATGTAACAGTTCTGCTCTCTTAAAAAGTGTTTCTCCAAAACAGTCTTGGCCTTTTTGCATGCAGCATTTTTCATCTTTATATCAGAGTCTCACTTGTGATTCTTTCTTGCCCAAAGGAGAACAAGCAGTTTCAGTAATTGCTTAACTTAATTGGCTTCTAATCACATGGTTACCTCTGGGGCTCTTTATCTCTTAAATCTTTTCTTCTTTCTAGAAAGTACAAGTAAAGCTTTGGTCGACACCCTTCATGTTAAATAGTTCCTAAGCTTTAGTTACCGAACCTGGTAATAAAAAATATAATATTTGCAAAACAGAACCATTTACACCATTTGAAAAACAAACAGATTTGCGCCTTCAAATAACACTCAGCAGCCTGACATGTTCTCTTCTCTCTGAAATATTATTAACTTACACTTTTTAATAGAGAACTCAACTTTAAGGAGGTCTTGTCTTTATTCTCAGAATGTACTGATAAGGCAGAAATAAATGAAACTTTGAAGAACACATTTCTTAATGATTTTTGTTCAGTGATAATCAGTCCTACACCAACTATGTAAATCATTTGTCTGTTTTGATTTTTTTCCTTCTACTGTTTTTATTGCTCTATTTCCCTAGGGAATCCTGTTTTGTCTTTATACATTAAATACAAATGCTTTTTCCTTCTAAAACAAACAAAAACCCTCCAAATGGATGGAAGTACTTGTGAAATAGAAAATAAAATTTCCCCTCTTGTGGGACAATATGATGGATAATCGAAAGCAGTAAATGATTTTTAAGTGCTGGGCTGTAGAACCTTTTTATATTCCAATTATCAGTTCAAGGTGGTCAGTAGTGACAGTGACTGCAAGTTAATAGCATTGGGTAGTTTTGTAAATTGTATAAAACATCAGTTGTACCTTCTGATGGGTTGTTTGCATATGTAGCATGGGAGGGGGTTATTGCCCATTGGCCAGGTATTGAGAATCTCATTCAAATGAAAGTGTTAAGGTTCCCTTCTTGAATTAATTTCTTTAGAGAACTTAATAAGGCCCTGGCCACAGAGAACTTTTTCCATTTTATTTTAGTAACACTGGTGAGATGAGGGGAAGGTAGGCAGTGATTCTTGTCTTAGTGTGTGAGAGTTAATGTTTATCAAAGGAATCTGTGGCTTTCTAGATATTGAGAAACATTAAGTTAGGTAGATTTGAGACCTTATCTCTAGTAATAAAACTTCCGAAACAAAACTAAAATGGAAAATTTGGTTAGGAAGTAAGAATTTGGACTATTTTACATCATAATACAGAATGGGGCAAAAGTAGGTTTACAGTTGTGTATGCAAAACACAGAGTTCATTCTTGTATTATTATTAAATTATTGTATTTCCATACAAACAACTGTAAACCTACTTTTGCCCAAATTCTGTATTTTGAGCTTGAAAATAGGGTTCATCTATTTTTCCTATGCCCAGCACACTGCAGGTTTTAAGGAAGGCCATTTTAATATCCATTATATATGCTCAGTGCCAGGAAGGGCACAGGAATAAAATCACGTTACATCTGGGCTGGTCCTTTTTTAATATGAGAATCTACGAGTGGAACAGTGTGGGGAGTTTTGATTTGTGGTTTTATCTTGTTTGCTGAAACTTAGGAAAATGTAATACTGATATGCGCCTTTTTCTTTTAGGTTTAAATTTTTTAAAGCTTTGTATTGTAAGAGTTTTTTTTAAACTATATTTTATTGATTATGCTATTACAGTTGTCCCAGTTTCTCCTCCTTTGCCCCCTTCTGCCCAATACCCCTATTCCCTCCAGCAGTCCCCCCTTAGTTCATGTCCATGGGTCATGCATATAAGTTCTTTGGCATCTCCATTTTTTATACTGTTCTTAACATCCCCTTATTTTGTACCTACCATTTTGTACTTCTTAATCCCTGTACCTATTCCCCATCCCCCTCCAACTGATAACCCTCCAGATGATCTCCATATCTGTGATTCTGTTCCTGTTCTACTTGTTTGGTTAGTTTTGTTTTGTTTTGTTTAGATTCAGTTGTTGATAGTTGTGAATTTGTTACATTTTTAATGTTCATAGTTTTGATAATCTTTTTCTTAAATTAAGTCCCTTTAACATTTCCTGTAATAATGGCTTGATGATGATCAACTCCCTTAGTTTTACCTTGTCTGGGAAACACTTCATCTGCCCTTCCATTCTAAGTGATGGCTTTGCTGGATAGAGTAATCTAGGTTGTAGGTCCTTGCTTTTCATCACTTGAATACTTCTTGCCAGTCCCTTCCAGCCTGCAAAGTTTCTTTTGAGAAATCAGCTGGAAATCTTATGGAAAGTCTTCCGTAGGTAACTGTCTGCTTTTCTCTTCTTTTAAGATTCTCTCTTTATCTTTAACTTTGGCATTTTAATTATGATGTGTCTTGGTATGGTCCTCTATGTCAATCTTGTTTGGTACTCTGTGCTCCCTGGACTCTTATGTCTGTTTCTTTCACCAAATTAGGGACTTTTTTTTTTTTCATTACTTTTTGAAATAAGTTTTCCATTTCTTGTTCTTCGTCTTCTCTTTCTTACACCGCCACGGTTCAGATGTTGGTATGTTTGAAGATGTCCCTGAGGCTCCTTAGCCTCTTGGTTTTGTGTGTGTGTGTGTGTGTGTGTGTGTGTGTGTGTGTGTTTGGAGATTTTATTTGTAGAGAGGGGAAGGGAGGAGGAAAGAAAGGGAGATAAACATTAGTGTTTAAGAGCTACGTTAATCGGCTGCCTCCCACATGCCCTCAACTGGGGATCTGGCCGGCAACACAGGCATGTGCCTTGACTGGGAATCAAACCGGCGACCTTTTGGTTTGCAGATTGGCAGTCAGTCTAGTGAGCCACACCAGTCAGGGCTTTTTGTCTTTTTAATTCTTTTTTCTTGTTATTCTGATTGAATGGTTTTTTCTTCCTTATGTTCGAAATCATTGATTTGATTCTCAGCTTCATCCCCTCCACTGTGGGTTCCCTGTAGACTTTTATTTCACTTAATGTAACCTTCATTTCTGCCAGGGTCTTTTTTATGCTGTTGAAGTACCCAATGAGTTCTTTGAACATCCTGATCACCAGTGTTTTGAACTCTGCCTCTGATAGGTTGTTTATCTCCATTTTTTTTAGTTATTTTTCTGGGGTTTTGTTCTGTTCTTTCATTTGAGCCATTTTCTTTGTCTCCTCATTTTGGCAGCCTCCCTGTGTTTCTGTGTATTAGGTACAGCTACTGTGACTCCCTGTCTTAGTTACATGGCCTGTTGTAGAAAAGTGCACTTGTACGTTGTAGGGGGCAGAGCCTTAGGTAATTGCCAGGATGGGGAAACCCATGTCACTGCTTTGTGGCTCTGTGAGGTGGAGGGCTTAGAGAGGGGACAGTGCCACTGCTTGGCCTCTGGAGTTTTACCCAGGAGGAAGCTCTCTCCCAGCACTTGCCCTGTTGCCAGTCACTTCCGTTTCCCCCTGTATGCCACTTGTGCCCTTCCAGTTGTTCCCCTGGTGCTGAATCCCAGAGAGGGTGGGTCTGCATAAGTTCTAAGTCAGTTTTGGGTCCTTTAAGAGGTGTCTTCTGAGAATCCGCAGTTTCTTCAGCTGTCCCAACTCCCACTGGTTTTTATAGCCAGAAATTATGGGGACTTATCTTCCTGGTGCTGGAACCCTGGGCTGGGTGGTCTGGTCTGGAGCTGGTATCCCTTGCTCCTAAGGTATTCCTCCCAATTGTTATCGACTACACATGGATGTGGCATTGCCTGTTCTGTGTCTCCATGCCTCCCTACATATCTCTGCATCTCTGTCCCTCCTACCTGTCTGGATGAATGTGGCTTCTTTATTTTTTTGAGAACTCTATTTATTTTTCAGTTTTAGAGAGACAGGAGAAAGAGAGGGAGCAAAACATTTATTGGTTGCCCCTCTGCACACTCCCAACTGGGGACCTGGCCCACAACCCAGGCATGTGCCCTAACTAGCAGTTAAACCTGTTGTGACCCTTTGGTTTGTAGGCCAGCACTCAATAAGTGCTAAGCCACAGTGGCCAGGGATGAATGTGGCTTCTTTAAATCCTTGGTTGTTGGACTTCCATGCAGCTCGATTTTCTGACAATTTTGGATGATAATGGCTTTGTAGTCAAGCTGTAATTTTTGCAATAATTGTGTGAGGAGGCTAGGTGTGTTTACCTATGCCTCCATCTTGTTTTATCTATAGTGGATTCCCAGTTTTAAAACCTGACTTCAGCCCTGGCTGGTGTAGCTCAGTAGATTGAGCAATGGCCTGTGAACCAAAGAGTCACTGGTTCAATTCCCAGTCAGGGTATATGCCTGGGTTGCAAGCTGGGACCCTGGTGTGGGGCATGCGAGAAAAAAACAGATTGATGTTTTCTCTCCCTCTCTTTCTCCTTCCCTTCCCCTCTCTCTAAAAATAAATAAATAAGATCTTTAAAAAATAAAACCAGACTTCAGTTTTAGTTTTTACTTAGGCAAACATCCGTGGCATATATTTTTGCTAGTTCCAGTGGTCTTTGCCTCTGTTAACAGAGGTAGGCCTCAACATTTGTCATTCTGAATTTCATTGGTTTGGAGATACAGTTTAAACTTTGCCCTCTTTGGTCTTGTTTTTTAAAGAGACAGTTTTATAAAAAATTTTTTATGAAGTAAATGTGTATTTGGCAAAATGCATAATATACTTTTTTGTACAGAGAACATCTTTTTAGCAAAAGCGTTAAATTATTCATTAAAGTAGCCATATATTGATTTTGAGTACAGTGACATTTTAATAGTTTTGAACCCAGGGCACTTTCAGTATCATAAATATGCATAAGGTAGGAGTCAAGGTACCACTGATCTTCTTAGAAATCGGATTAATCATAATCAAAAAGTATTTCAGTTTTTAAAAGAATCTATTCTAAATCCTGAAAAGCTAAAAACAACACATTTATTCAGCTCGTGTGTAGGATTTTACAGTTGATTTTTTTGTTGACTTGTATTCTGGTTTCTTCTAAATAATTTGCTTTATAACCTAGCTCACAATATTCAGAACTCCCATGTGATTTCCTTCCCTAATTTGTTAAATGTAATTCACCATATCCCCCCCACAATTAGATTTATGTAACTTTTTTAAAAAGATTTTTTGCCCTGGCTGGTGTAGCTCAGTGGATTGAGCGCGGGCTGCAAACCAAAGCATTGCAGGTTCGACTCCCAGTCAGGGCACATGCCTGCATTGCAGGCCACAGCCCCCAGCAACCGCACATTGATGTTTCTCTCTCTCTCTCTTTCTCCCTCCCTTCCCTCTCTAAAAAATAATAATAATATAAATAAATAAATACATAAATAAATAAAATATTTTTAAAATTGATTTTTAGAGAGAGGGGAAGGGAAGGAGAAAGAGAAGGAGAGAAGCATCAATGTGTGTTTGCCTCTCACGTGACCCCCCCACTGGGAATCTGGCCCAAAACCCATGAATGTGCCCTGACCAGGAATCAAACTGGTGACCCTTTGGTTTGCAGGCTGGCACTCAGTCCACTGAGCCACACCAGACAGGGCAGATTTATATAACTTTTAAAGAGCAAAGCTAATGTTTTAATGAGAAAAGAATGTTAATTCTCTTTCACTGGGAACTATATTTGGATTTAACAAATCGTATGCATTTTATAAAAGTTTATTATTTTATGAATAGTTAAGACTGAGCTAATTTTAATAGTCTGCTAAAAAAAAAAGATGTAACTCCATTACCAGTGAAAATTAATCCTAGGATCAGAGTTAAAATTAATGCTTCAGAAAAGCTTTCTAACACCTAGGAAAATGTCTTTTACTAAAGGAGCAAAATTTGTGGCCTTAAAAGCTACATTTTAAAATGGGAATCGTGTCCTGGACTCATACTGAAACTGAGAGAATTCAAGGATTACAAATTAAGCATTCAAGAATATCTTGGATACCTTACTACAAATGTATTAGCTCTCAGAACTGGTCTTCACACAACACTGATAATCTTCCAAATATTTTCTCTATCATTATTGTTGATTTATACACCATTAACTGGACTATGACCCATAAGGAAATTTATTGTTCTTAATATAATTCATGCTTGGGTGATTCGATATTCTGGTTCATTGAAATACAATCCACTAGCTAATGAAATTCACTGGGCAAGGGATGCATCTATGTAAAGTGTAGGTGCGGTATACTCTCCGGAATTCCTCCAGTTATGCATTGTAGCATGTTTTGACTAATCTATCACTTGATTAATCCAAAATGTCTGTTTAGCAACCAAACCATTAATTGCAGTGTTACCGCAGCTTAGCCAAAAATTCAAAAAAAAGTTTATTTCTAATGACTTCAGCTACAACCTGACAAATCTAAAGGCAAACTAGAACTTTCCCTCAAACCTTCATAGTTTGAGAAGAGAAACAAGCAGTGCTGTGTTTGACAATAAAATATTTTTTAAAAGGCATATAACTTGGAGTTCAAATGTGAAATTTGATTTGAATTTCTAATAAGCTTGAGTTGTTTTTGAGAAGTTTAAAATTCCTCACATAGGGTGCTCAGTCTGGGAGTGTCTGACACTGGAGCCCTGGAGGCTGTGGCAGTGCATGAGAGTGGCGCAGGTGGGGCTGGGGTGTAGAGGGGGATAGAGAATGTGGGTTTATAAATGATGAAATCTTTGTGGACTTGGTGAATGCTTTTGGTCAGTACAAGGATGACGGATGACAATGATGACAGAGTTGAGCCTGAAGAGAACAGATCTGGTGGAGGACTGAGATGATAAAGAAAGCCACCCAGCTTGGAAGTTCCCTTCTGACAAAATTTTTGAAGCCATTTCCTCAATATTTCCATATAATGGCACAGCAGAAGAACCAAAGGAAAAATGTAAAGAACCTACTGAGCAGTAGCCCCCAGGGGCACTTCCTCCCAAATATACCCTGAACATACACGGACCAAATGCTAAGTCTGTTCAATGTGTTTGGAGGGATCAGAGCCTGCATTCATCTCACATGCTCTTCTGTACATGTTTCAAGTGTTGATTGCTTCCTAAACCCTTTCCATGCAACACCCAATGCTTACAAGCAGAACACAGAAATGACTGTGGACAACAAACCTGGTGGACCAGTGCTAATAGCATTTGAAGAGAGCAAAGGAGTTCACTGCCACTCTCACTGCCTATCACATCAAGATGTCAACCCGCCAAGCTCCCGGGAGGCCACAAAACAGGGCAGCTTCCAAACAGCAGTAGCAAGCCCAGCACCCCCCACCATCAATGTGCTGGAGTCAAAAGACATGGACAGGACAGTGACAGGGAAGCTGGGCCAAAACAGGTGGTGAGAACAATGATGAAGAGAAAAAAGATGAAACCTCCAGCTCCTCTGAAATGAAATCTCGGTGTCAAATGCCAATAAAGATGAAGCTAAACAGTGAGCATGTCCCCCCTACCCTCCACTGCCAGAACATGTAGCGGAGGGGCTGAGGCCTTCATGTTCCTTCTCCTCATGGGCACCTACTACAACTGCACCATTGCCTGGTTAATCGGGACCAAAATATGTAGATAGGTATATGAGTTTCGGGTCAGAGAGTCCAGTGTCAAAGCTCCAGCTCCCACCGAGGATGTCAACACTCCAAGAGGAAACACAGGTTGTGGGCTACACACTGCAGAAAGACAACAGCTGAAAAAAGAGTGCTCCTCTAACCACATTTACAAGTACCAACCCTGTACCATCCACAGCAGCCTTGTGACAGTTCATGCCTTAGCATGATAGCATAGAGTTTTTGTGAAGTTTTGTCAGTGTAGTTCAGAATGTCAGAACCGCTTTCCTGGCTGCTGCTGTAAAGTGCAGTGCAACACCGAGCAGTGCCCATGCTACCTGGCCATCCCCGAGTGTGGCACTGACCTGTGTCTCTGATGTGTGGAGCTACTCACCACTGGGACAGCCAGAACATGTCCTGCAAGGACTGCAGTATCCAGTGGGGCTCCAAGAAGCATTTATTGCTGGCACCATCCAATGTGGCAGGCTGTGGCATTTTCATCAAAGATCCTACACAGACAAATGAATTCACCTCAGTACTGTGGAGAGAGAATTTCTCAAGATGAAGCTGACAGAGGAGGGAAAATGTATGATAAATACATGTGCAGCCTTCTCTGTTGATTTTGTGGATGCAACCTGCAAGGGTAACAAAATTCGTTTTGCAGATCAGTCAGTCCAAACTGCTACGCAAATGTCACGATGGTGAAGGGGCAATCACACTATAGGGATGCTTGTGAAGAGAGCCATCTAGACTGCCGAAGAGCCGTTTTTTGATTACAGACATAGCCAGGCCAATGCCCTGAAGTACATGGGCAGCGAATGAGACACATGGAGATTCCTTGACATCTGCTACCTGTTCCCTGTCCTCCTCTGGAACAGTTGCCTAGGCTTCACGAACCTCCAGTACTGTGGGCAATTTAGAAAAAGAAATTGCAGTTTGAAATCCTGAATTTGCAAAGTAATGGAAGAATAATATATAGTAATGAGTTTAAAAATCAACTTTTTACTGCCTTCTCATCAGCTGCAAAGTGTTTTGTACCAGTGAATTTTTGTAATAATGCAGTATGGTACATTTTTCAACTTTGACTAAAGAATACTTGAGCTTCAGAAAAAAAAATTCCTCATATATTTAATAGTACTTATACATCTATAAACTTGAAATTGCTTACGTTACCAGTCAGCTCACTTGCCCCTAGGAGTGAAGACACAGAGATTAGCAGGTTTTCTGTTGGAAGCGGGTCAGTCGGTTAACCATACTTTCTCAGTTAATGTCCTTTTCTGCATCAGTCTTTTTGCAGACCCGGACCCAGCCCCATGGACTTGGATGATTGTAATTAACTGTAGTTCTTTAACATAATCACCCAAGGTGTTTTTTTTTCCTTTCAGGTCTTCTGCCTTTCTTGTATAAATGTGGAATGCTCTTATTCTACCTTTGACTTGCATTACTCCAGGTTCACAGGTTCCTGAAGAGTGCCGGTAATCCACTGTGTTGACTGCTGCTAGATCCTCTGGGAAAGAGATGATCTCAGTGTATTAAGCAAGCAGAACCTATTGAAAATGGGAGTTTAAAAATTTAAGCATACTTCATTATTTGTCTTCTAACTAAAAGGGAGATGAAAACAAAAACACAGAATTGGAAATTAACTATGGAGTAAAAAGGAAAGGAAGACATGGAACGGGAATAGGCATATTGACTTATAAAATGAGAAAACCTTTTTAATAAATTAGATAAAAAATATAAGCCAAATGATAAGTAGAAATCAAGCCCTGGCTGGCATGGCTCAGTGGACTGGGCACTGGCCTGTGGACTGAAAAGTTGTCAGTTTGATTTCCAGTCAGGGCACGTGCCTGGGTTGCAGGCCAGACCTCCAGTGGGGGGCATGTGAGAGGCAACCAATCAGTGTATCTCTCGTGCATTGGTGTTTCTCTCCCTCTCTTTTTTCCTCTTCCCTCTCTAAAAATAAATAACATATTTTTTAAATTGAAAAGGATCCAGATAAGTCAGAAAAATGGAGAAAAGGTTAGGAGCAGGAAAGAAGTCAAAATATTAAGATTTTAGGCTTTAATGTTTTAGAAGTTAGTTTGATATAACTTAGGAGGAAAAAATTCTTCCTAAGTTGTAAATTCTAAAACTTAGTTGTACTGTATAAATACTAGTATAATCAGCTAATAAGGTAGTCTTAGGTATCTTTAAAAACTACATTATTTTCTACCTTTTAGGATTATGTACTTTTAATTTCCAGTGATGCTGTATTACTGTTGCCCCCAAATTGGAAGGAAATTAGACTTTTAAAGCAAGTTTATTTTTTATCTTTCTTGTTTTGAGATGTATTTTATTGATTATGCTATTACAGTTGTCCCCTTTTTTCCTGTTTATTCCCCTCTGCCCTGTACCCCCTCCCACCAGCATTTCCCTCCTTAGTAACCCTTCATGTCCATGGGTTGTACATATAAGTTCTTTGGCTTCTCCATTTCCTATACTATTCTTAACCTCCCCCTGTCTATTTTGTACCTACCATTTATGCTTCTTATTCCTTGTACCCTTCTCTCTTCTCCCCCTCCCCACTGATAACCCTCCATGTGATCTCCATTTCTGTGATTCTCTTCCTATTCTAGTTGTTTGCTTAGATTGTTTTTGATTTTTAGGTTCAGTTGTTGATAGCTGTGAGTTTGTTGTCATTTTACTATTCATAGTTTTGATCTTCTTTTTCTTACATAAGTCCCTTTAACATTTCATATAATAAGGGCTTGGGGATGACGAACTCCTTGAACTTGACCTTCTCTGGGAAGCACTTTATCTGCCCTTCAATTCTAAGTGATAGCTCTGCTGGATAGTCTTCTTAGATGTAGCTCCTTGCCTTTCATGACTTGGAATACTTCTTTCTAGCCCCTTCTTGCCTGCAAGATTTCTTTTGAGAAATCAGCTGATAGTCTTATGGGAACTCCTTTGTAGGTAACTGTCCCCTTTTCTTTTGCTGCTTTTAAGATGGTCTCATCTTTAATACTGGGTAATATAATTATGATGTGCTGTGGTGTGTGCTTCCTTGGGTCCAAACTTCTTTGGTACTCTGAGCTTCCTGGACTTCTTGGAAGTCTGTTTCCTTTGACAAATTGGGGAAGTTCTCCATTATGCTTTCAAATAAGTTTTCAATTTCTTGCTCTTCCTCTTCTCCTTCTGGCACCCCAGTGATTCAGATGTTGGAATGTTTCAAGTTGTGTCAGAGGTTCCTAAGCCTCTCCTCATTTTCTGAGTTCTTGTTTCTTCATTCTGTTCTAGTTGAATGTTTATTTCTTCCTTCTGCTCCAAATCATTGATTTTAATCTCAGTTTTAATCCCTGTGGGTCTCTCCAATGAACTCTCCTGTGAGGCTGGGAGTTTCTCCCCCTGCTGCAACACCCATAGATTTTTACAGCTAGAGGTTTTGAAGCTTTCTTTTCTTGCACTGGAACCCTGGGTTGCACAGTCTGTCTCACTCCCTAGTTGTTCCTCCCTGTTTATCTGTTCATAAATGTAGGACCACCCAGTCTGGCAGCCACCACCTTGCCTGTCTGGTCCTCTCTGCCCTTCCTACCAATCTGGATGAATATTTCTTCTTTAAATCCTTGGTTGTCAGGCTTCTATATAGTTCGGTTTTCTGGCAATTCTGGTGGTTTTTGTTTTTAAATTTCTTTTTCTTTCGGTTGTATGAGAAGACAAAGTGTATCTACCTACACCTCCATCTTGGCTGGAAGTCCTGAAGCACATTTATTTTTCAATTAAATACTTTTTTACTCTACAGAAAAGTTGAAAGGATATAGGACTAACCAAATTGTGCTAAAGCTCTTATTAGAACATTGTCCTGAGAGGTCTCCTTTGCCCCCATTTGCTTTGGTCACTTGACTTCTGAAGTTTTTAGACTCTGGCCTACTAGAAGAAGAGAGGATGGGTAAGCCCTTACTAAAATTTGTCTCTGCCATTTGGCATTTGACTGCCAATAGAGTATTACTGAGTGAATTTGTGCTTAGCAGGAACTGATATTTTTATAGCCTCACCCCTGGTAATTAACTCAGTTTTTCAGGACAAAGGGATTAATTAAAGGCATTTTAATTATGTGAATTATTTTTGTTTCACATAGATCAATATAAACTTCAGTTCTGAGCCTGGTTTTATAAATAGACTTCTCATACCAGGTAGATGCTTTCACAATACAACATACAAAAGACTGCTCCATGTTTTTACCATCAAAATGGTATCAAATGTAGCTATAGTTCCCAAAGATATCATTTGTTATAACACTAAAGCCCCATGATAGTAACTGCTTTGTTTCTGGATATTTCCTATTGAGAAGATTGGATCATGGAGAAGGGATGATAAAACCAATAGCCAGGACTCTGTCTTCCACATGACACCTTATACAGTTCAAAAATTGGGTTAGCATTTTTGGATGTAGGAAGTGCCGAAGAGGTGTCTGTTAAAGCAACTGACTCATTTCAGAAAAGGAATATTTAAACTGGAGACTTGTTCACAGCTTAAGTCCTGGTATCTTGAGTTCATGGATTATTCCTGCCCCTGCGAATCCCTCACTCACAGATAAGCTAATAAAAGGCATTTATTTCTTTAGTTTAAGGTGTAACTATATTGGGTATTTACAAATCATTTTGAAAGGTGAAACAACTGATAATACCTTAAAATGGCTGACTGAAAGTATAAAATAATTTTAGACTGTAGTCAGTGTTAGTAGACTTTTAAAATCAGACTTTTAATCAAAGGTAGTAGTAAGCTGTGTGGAAATGCCTGTTTTAGTTATATTGCTAGTTCTATTTAAATTCTCTCAAAATTAAGAGTGCATGAAGAAATTACCTTTAAAGGTTAAAATTTCAATAAATGGATTATGTAACTTCAAAAATAATTCACACCTGAGGTTATGTTTATTGATTTAGAGAGAGAGGAAGGGGAGGGAGAAAGACATTGATGTGAGTGAAAAACATCGGTTGGTTGCTTCTCATATGTACCCCAACCAGGGATCAAACCCATAACCTTAGGTATATACCCTGACCAGGGATCGAATCTGCCACCTTTTGGTGTACAGGATGACAGTCAATCAACTGAACCACCTGGCCACAGCTGGATCATGTAACATTTTGACAGTGAAGGGAGAAACATGGAATTTTTGTTCAATGGTAATGGCTATTATTTCTTTGACTTAATATGTATTCATAGGACCCACATTCAAAATTAATACTTTCTCACATTTTGTCTTTACATGCATATGTGCATGCACACAATTACATGAGACTAAAAGATTAAAGGAGGAGATGGCCAATTTAAAATTTTCAGATTACTGTTTTTAAGAGGTAATATATGCTTTCATTTTGTATCCAGAATAAGACAAAATACTTACAATTTTAAGGTATTGAAGCAAGAAAAGTGATGAATATAGGCTTTCCAAGTTTTAAGCAAGACGGCTTTTTTAATGACATGAAAGGATAAGAAAAGTAGTTCAGAACATGAAATAAATGTCATTCTTTCCATATCTTTTGAGAGCACCTGATACACAGATAGTTTAACTGTTACAGGAGTGAATTGTGGCAGAAATGCTTCCTCTGAAAAGGTGAGCCACACATTTCTTTTTGGATAGCTCTGTTTATTAATGCATTTTAAATTATTTTATTCACACACAAAGTTTTCAGCCCTCCACCTTTTGTTTTGAAGCAGAGTATATTTGTAATTACTTTGTGCAGAATTATCAGAGAAGTATTCTATGTTTCTATAATGAATGAAGTTACGCTTTTTGATATTGTATGGTTTTAGAGGAAATTTGCAATGATATACCTAGTTTTGGGAAGAGGGCAAGGTAGATCTAGAACTTCTGACCTTGGCAGGGAGAAGTAGCTCAATTTTTTTGGTTAGAAGATCTTTCATGTTATAACTGGTTATCTCAAATGGCACAACTTCCACTGTCATGGACTTAGAGGTAGAGCAGACCGGATACAGACATGTAGCTTTGATTTGAACTTGAACATGGGGTTGAAGTGAACCTTGGAAACCCTTTGGAACCCAAGTTCCAAGGGAGTAAATCAAATGAATGGAGAAGAGGACAAAGGGACCAGAAGATTGGGTGAAAAATGAAAGACAGGAAAATGACTGTTAAACTGGCAGTTAAACTGGCCCAGTTTGATGTGACCTGCAAGAGCCAGGGGTTGGAAGGGGGAAGGCTATTACAGGCCATTCTCCTAGACCTTGTGAGACACTGGAATCCCTCCCCAGTGCTCCTGATAGGTAGTCACACTTAGACTACCTCCAGTGGCAGGGTGTTCACTGACTCTGGAGGTAGACAGTTCCTGACTTGGAAAAATAGATACCCATACTTTTTTATTTTACTGTAATCCCTATAAAAAAGCTAAATACAGACAGAAGCTCACTGATGTATGTTATCCATTATACATGCTTTCTCCTGCATATACTACTGATTGTATAAGCAGTTCATTTTTATTTTTTTAAGAATGTTCTATATACTTTTCTGTTTTTGTCATTTCAAATTTTGAATGTTAGTGCATATGGATTAACCATTTTTAAAAATATTTTATTGATTATGCTATTACAGTTGTCCCATTTTCCCCTTCACTCCCCTCTGCCCTGCACACCCCCTCCTTTAGTTCATGTCCATGAACTACATATAAGTTCATATGGGTCATACATATAAGTTCATAAGGGTCATACATATAAGTTGTTTGGCTTCTACATTCTTACCCTTCTACTATTCTTACCCTCCCCCTGTCTATTTTCTACCTATCATTTATGCTGCTTATTCTCTGTACCTTTTCCCCCTCTCTTCCTCCCACTCCCCCGTTGATAACCCTCCATGTGATCTCCATTTCTGTGGTTCTGTTCCAGTTCTAGTTGTTTGCTTATTTGCTTGTGTTTTTGTTTTAGGTGTGGTTGTTAGTAACTGAGTTTGCTGTCATTTTACTGTTCATATTTTTTATCTTCTTTCTCTTAGATAAATCCCTTTAACATTTCATATACTAAGGGCTTGGTGATGATGAACTCCTTTAACTTGACCTTCTCTAGGAAGCACTTCATCTGCCCTTCCATTCTAAATGAAAGCTTTGCTGGATAGAGCAATCTTAGATGTAGCTCCTTGCCTTTCATGACTTGGAATACTTCTTTCCAGCCCCTTCTTGCCTGCAAGGTTTCTTTTGAGAAATCAGCTGACAGTCTTATGGGAACTCCTTTGTAGGTAACTGTCCCCTTTTCTCTTGCTACTTCTAAGATTCTCTCCCTATTTTTAATCTTGGCTAATGTAATTATGATGTTCCTTGGTGTTTTCCTCCTTGGGGTCCAACTTCTCTGGGACTCTCTGAGCTTCCTGTACTTCCTGGAAGTCTATTTTATTTGCCAGATTGGGAAATTCTCCTTTATTATTTATTCAAATAAGTTTTCAATTTCTTGCTCTTCCTCTTCTCCTTCTGGCACCCCTATAATTTGGATGTTGGAACATTTATAGATGTCCTGGAGATTCCTAAGCCTCTCCTCATTTTTTTGAATTCTTGTTTCTTCATTCTTTTCTGGGTGGATGTTTCTTCCTTCTGGTGCACACCGTTGATTTGAGTCCAGTTTCCTTCCCATCACTATTGGTTCCCTGTATTTTCCTTTATTTCACTTAGCATAGCCTTCATTTTTTTTTCATCTAATTTGTGACCAAATTCAGCCAATTCTGTGAGCATCCTGATTACCAGTGTTTTGAACTGTGCATCTGATAGGTTGACTAGCTCTTCATTGCTTAGCTGTATTTTTGGGGGGCTTTGATCTGTTCTTTCATTTGGGCCATTTTTTTTGTCTTCACACACCTGTTACGTAGTAAGGGGCAGAGCATTAGGTGTTCACCAGGGCGGGGCAACCCATGTTGCTGCACTGTGATGCTGTGATGCTGTATGTGGGGGAGGGGTTGAGAGGGAACAGTGGCACTTGCTGTGCTCTCTGTGAGATTTCAGTCACTTCCCCCACTTCCCACAAGCAAAGTGGGCCCTTCTGGTGCTGATTCCCATGTGGGTGGGCTTGTGTATGTTCTAGGACCCTGTGGATCTCTCCAACGAACTCTCATGTGAGGCTGGGAGTTTCTCCTGCTGCCGCCTCGACCCCCACCAGTGTCTTCAGTCAGTGGTTTGAGGCTTCATTTCTCTGCACTGGAGCCCTGGGTTGCATGGCCTGTTTTGCTCCCCAGTTGTTCCTCCCAGTTTATCTGCATAGGGATATGGGACTGCCCACTCCACCAGCCTCAGCCTCCTGGGTCTGCCAGCTGCCAACTTGCTGTAAGTCCTCTCTGCCTGGCTGTCCGTCTCCACCCCTTCTACCTGTCTGGATGATGTGTCTTTAACTCCTTGGTTGTTGAACTTCCATATAGTTTGATTTTGTCAGTTCTGGTTGTTTTTGTTTTTAAATTGTTGTCCTTCTTTTGGTTGTGTAAGCAGGCACAGTGTGTCTACCTATGTCTCCATCTTGGATTAACCATTCTTTTTAATGACTACTGCATATGATCTATATCAGAGTTTATTCAACCGATGCCTTACTGATATTTGAGTTGTTCCCAGTTTTTGTGCTCTTACAGATAATAGTGCAATGAACATCTGTTATCTTCTTGACAGTTCTAATTACAAAGCTTTTTTTTTTGTACTGGCCTAAAATCTTTCTTCTAATTTCTACCTAATTGGTTCTAAACAGTTGCCATATTCTTGAGACATGGTCTGTTTTGTCCATGTCTAAAGTGTAGTGATGGAGCTGAACACTGTCTTAGTTGTGGTTTAACCCTAATGGAGAGTATGGGATTGTCTATTCTTTTAATTCCATCCTGATTTTATTAACTCTTAAGGCTATCATATCACATACTATTAGTTCATGTTGAGGACAGAGTCCGTTAAAACTGTGTAGTTTGTGGATCCCTGGAATATCTGATAAAAGTTGTGGACTTATCACCACTTCACCCTACCCCTCAAATGCATTCACACAATTATTACTGTAGTTTTATGTGATTCATGGGTCTTCAGTGTTTCCCATTAGATTTTGTTGGTTACTTCGCTGAAGTCATAGGTTCTCTTATTCTCTACAAGTGCTGTTACACAGTCAAAAATTTAATTGGAAACGGTCAGTCTTGGAATTGCCTGGTGAGTGTGCTATCTGCTAGTGTGTAGCACTTTCTTATTTGCATGTGCTAACTAATTTTTTTAACAATCCAGGATCAGCCTCAAGCTAACCAGTCTGTAGTTGAGAAATCTGTCTGGTTTCTAGTCCTTGCCCATTCTTCACGATTCCACACAGATTACAGACAGCAATTAAGCAGCCTTATCTGTGAAGCCTCTCAGGATCCCAGGATGTGATTTGTGAGATCAAATGACTTGAACTCAGGATATCTAGCTGTTCTTTCTCTTTTTTTCTCAGCCATCTTGGATTTAAGTTTCTTCTTAGTCACAGTATTTGATCTTCAGATTGGAAAGAATAAAACATTCTTAGCTGAGAATGGAAATAAAATAGGAGTAAGGCTGTTTGTCTTTGTTAATATTACATGAACTACCCCATCCAGGGGAGACTTCATTTTTTCTTCTACTTTTTTCTTACTTTAACCTCTAAAATGCTGTCTATTCAGTACCTGGTACTTTGTAAAGTCACAGTTCATTCAGAGGCTTTAGCCTTGTTCACAATATTCTTAGAGCTCCATTCCACTAATACTTGTTTTATGTGCCTGTTTTTTTTTCACCATCTGTTTTAAGTGGTTTTTTTAACATCTAAATTCCAGAAAGCTCTCTGTGCAGCACATCAGATTTTTTAGACACTTTCCCTTCTCTTCCCCTCATCAGTATGTTTTGCAATTATGCAGTCAGCAATGCTTTTGAGAGCCTTCACATAGTTTCTGATTTTGGAATTGATCCTAATTTTTCTTTGAAAAACTTGAAATCTGCCTATCCAATATGTGCATCATTTTCCCTCCTTCCTTTCTTGATCTCCAAACAACACGGTTGCTTTCTCTAAAGCTTCCTTCTACTTGTAATGTTATTAATCATGTTTTTTAAAAGATTTTTATTTTTTAGAGAAAGGGGAAGGGAGAGAGACAGAGAGGGAGAAAAACATTGATTGGTTTTCTCTCGCCTGCTCCCAACCAGGGACCTGGCTTGCAACCCATGCATGTACCCTGACTGGGAATTGAACTGGCGACCTGTTGGTTTGCAGGCCTGTGCTCAGTCCACTGAGCCACACCAGGCAAGGCAGGAGATATGATTAAAATGGCAAGTTCTGAGTGCTCTCCCTCTCAGGAGCATGCCCCTTGCCTTTCCCTTCTCCCCTTCCTCTCCCCAAGCATCTTACTTTTGTGTTTCTCTTTCCTGAGCTCCAAGGTCCCTTCTTTTGCCTCTAACTTGTTTCCTTAGGCCATTTTTTTTCTATGGCTCACTTTCACTACCTCTGTAACTTTCTAAACAAACTCTCTTAGAATTTGAAAAATAAATAAAATGGCAAGACTCTCTTCTTTTTATAAATATGATGCAGGCTTCTTTTTGCTTGTTCTTCAGTTTCTTACCTCTTTCACAAAGTACCCACTTGGTTGTTTTGGGCCAGTTTGAAATGTTTGGGCCAGCACTCACAGATGCACTGTACTGCTCCATACCTAATGTCAGCTGCCTCATTTACTTATTGGTAAATATGTATGTTTTCATTTCCCCAAATATTTTCTAAGTTCTCTGAAGAAACAGACCACATCTCATGCTTATTTTTTACCTCCCTATAGCATTAGCACAGTACTTAAAGTATGCTTCATAAGATCTCAGTGATCATCTTAATTAGGTAGTTCTAGCTCCAAAAATAAAGTGAAAAAAATTTACCTTTTCTTGTCAACTGAATTATTGCCATAGTAGTTGATGATACCAGACCAAGTCTTTACGTGAAAAACCTACTGAGAATTTTATGTATATTTACATTTTTACTAACTCACTAACTTAATTCTCCAAATTATTTAGCTATGGTTGTGCTTACACTGTTCCTTGTGGTTAAGAAAACCATGGGCATGTTTTTCTCTGCTGTGAAACCTCTATTTGTTCCTCTAGCCACCACCAGGGCCTGGCATAATAATAGGTGATTAATACATTTTGTTAGAGGAATTTAGCTTGTGCTAGGAAAGTAACTTGTTTACTGTAAAAACCTTGGAAATGTGCATAGGTTATTATAAATCTAGATTGCAAAAGGAAATGTGATAAAAGCTTTTTAAAAAGTTTGTGATCTTAACAGGAAAAGCAATTTTAGTAAAGTAAGTCTGAAATCTTAACACTAACCATCTTAGTGGGCTTTGATGTTTTATTTGCCATTGATGTTCTTTCTTTTAGTTAAATTCTTTTACTTTTTTCTTAGGTTAAGACATCAGAATTTTATAGATACTCTCGACAGCTGCGCTATGAAGTTGACCAAGCATTGAATTACTTTCAGAACATTCACCAGCAGCCTTTGTTGGACATGAAATCAAGCCGCATCCGCTCTGCCAAACCTCAAACTACAGTATTCCGAGGAATGATTGGACATAGCATGGTTAACAGTAAAATACTTCTCTTAAAGAAACCAAGAGTCTGGTGGGAACTAGAGGGCCCCCAAGTACCTCTGCGGCCGGACTGCCTTGCTATTGTCAATAACTTTGTGTTTTTGTTGGGTGGTGAAGAATTGGGCCCAGATGGCGAATTCCATGCTTCCTCCAAAGTGTTCAGATATGACCCAAGACACAACTCTTGGCTCCGAATGGCAGACATGTCTGTACCACGTTCAGAATTTGCAGTTGGTGTTATTGGGAAGTTTATTTACGCTGTAGCAGGCAGAACCAGAGATGAGACTTTCTACTCAACAGAGAGATATGATATCACCAATGACAAATGGGAATTTGTGGATCCTTATCCAGTTAACAAATATGGACATGAGGGGACAGTGCTCAATAACAAGTTGTATATCACTGGTGGAATCACCTCATCATCCACCTCCAAACAAGTGTGCGTTTTTGACCCCAGTAAAGAAGGGACCATAGAACAACGGACCAGAAGAACCCAAGTTGTTACCAACTGCTGGGAGAATAAGAGCAAAATGAATTACGCAAGATGCTTTCACAAGATGATTTCTTACAATGGCAAGCTTTATGTCTTCGGTGGTGTCTGTGTGATCTTGAGGGCCTCTTTTGAATCTCAGGGCTGCCCTTCCACAGAAGTGTACAACCCAGAGACTGATCAGTGGACCATCTTGGCATCCATGCCGATTGGTAGAAGTGGCCATGGAGTGACTGTGCTGGACAAACAAATAATGGTTCTCGGAGGCCTTTGCTACAATGGTCATTACAGCGATTCCATTCTCACTTTCGATCCAGAAGAAAACAAGTGGAAGGAAGATGAGTACCCACGGATGCCCTGCAAGCTGGATGGTTTACAAGTATGCAACCTGCATTTTCCAGAATATATACTGGACGAGGTCAGACGCTGCAACTAATGACATCTTTCTTGCTTCAAAGCCAAACAAAAAATTTGTTTGTGACAGAGTAGTTAATTAACAGCATAAAGAAAAACCTCACCAGTTTTACTATCAAAGCCATTGGTCTAATAGTGTAAAAAGTTTTCATTCTGTGCTAGCATACTTTGTTTTCTTTTTAGTGGCCTCAAACTCATGCAATAAGTTAGTTCGAAGCACTAGCTCTTGAAACTACTTCCTGAAGCAGTTTAATAGAATGATCCACTTATCTGGGAAGCTGATTGTATGCTTTAAACATTTCTCTCAGATGTCAGTGTAGGAGTCATGCATCTTCTAAGAGAAGACCTGATAAGTGTCACTTGATGTAATTTCAGTTCCTATCTCGATCTGAAATCTTTCTGAACATTTATTTCAGTCCGTTAGACCTTTTGGTTTTACTGTTTAAGTTTAAAACTCTTGCCCTTTTTGCATGGCTTTTTGCTGAAAATGCAAAAATATAAATTTTCTACAAAGTTAACTTTTTATATTCAAAACACTATTTCTAAGCTGCCTTCTCTTACCTGCATTGTGTTAGTGAAAGCGTATCCATACGTGCATACATCTTATGAATATATAAGGCACATCCTCTTTTATGCGTGGTTAGGATTCTATATTTTTAAGCTAGTGCACTTGCACACACGGTTTGCCATACTTGTTGGATTTTAGATGTAATGTCTTTTCATGTATTAACATTTTTAGAAAGTTAAAATAACTGGAGTCCTCATTTGATGTCAAAGTAGCCTATCTTCAGTCCATACTGATTCAGTAATAATTTGAACTCCTTATATTCCTGAAACATATGGACCTACGAAAAGTAATATTTTATATTTTACTTTCAAAAGTAAGTGTTAGTGTTCTTTATCGATGTATGTCTTCTTTTTGAACATGTTTTTTTTTTGCAGTTTGTTTAACGTTACCCTGTTTTTAGTAAGAATTGGAGTGCTATATGACAAGCCCTGGCCCTGCAGCGTGCAAGCACTTTTTAAAGAGAATTTAGGTAATGCCAGACTGCTAAATAAAGGCCCCTTAAAAGTAAGTGCAACTTCCATTCTTTACATTTAATAAGGCTGCTGCATCTGTTACTGAATGGAAAGTAGCAACTTGTGGACAATTTGAGCTCAGTTTTGACTTAGAGGTAAGGAATAGAATTATAATCTGACTGGTCATATCTACTTGTTTATTTAGTACAAAAAGACTTAGTGGCACTGGGGGTGTAAGCCCTCAGCTTTTGTTTTATTTACTGAAGGCTACTAGCATGAAGGACAGTAACCTCAATGTTGAGAATGGATGGAGAATAACTGTTTATTAAAAGCATTTGTACTAAGTGTTTTAGGATTAGCCGCACCTTTCAACTCAAAGGAAAAGCATATAGTTGACAAAGTTAAGCAAGAATAACCAGGAAATGGTCCATTCAAGTTGATGCCATTTTTTCCTGAGTAGAGTCTATAGCTAATACAGACTAGATCTACACTGGCAAAACTTGCCAGATCTTAGGATATTGGTGCAATATTGCAATGCCTTCTGTATGGCTATTGTATAAATTTTCTAGTTTCACTTTTTTCTTTTCTTTTCTTTTTTTCTTTTTCTTTTCTTTTTTTTTTTTTTTGCTGCTGCCACCACTGAACATAAGATAGAAGAGTGAAGTCATGGAAATGTGAAGACTTTTTTTTTCTTTGCAGTTAAATGAGACAACTATTAAAAAAACACCCTGGTTTTAAAACTCCAAAACTGGAGGCATTTGGGTTTAAGAAACAATCAGATACACAAGTAGTTTTTGAAAAAGAAAAACAATGGCATTGTTTTAGAAGTCAAATTAGTGTTCATTTGTATATGAGACTTAAATTTGTGTTAAATGGTTCTGTCATTTACTTTTCTGTTTTTAATAATGAAACTCGATATCATTTCCCATGGCAATCTGGGTAAAAGTCTTTTTTCTACATTTAAAAAATCATTTCTAATCATTTTACTTTTGAAAAGTAGGCTTAACTTAGTCATTTAATTCTTTTTCGAATATATTAGGTGGTTTAGCTTTTGTGTGTCTGCTGTCTTGCTTTAAAGAAAATAACAATAATGTCTTCATTATTTTCCTCGTTTTCTTTTGCTGGCAAAGACCGAGACAGGGTACCCTTCATCAGGCTTTTACACTCCAGTGGTGGTTCTCTTTAATTGCTTAGATATGACTTCATAGCCCTAGTTAAGGTAAGATTTGGGCAAACAATTGATATTCTTGGTCTTCCATTCTAAAGACAGAGGCCAAGGTCAAAATTCATGTTTTGGAAAATTTGTGAATTCTTAACTTGAACTAACTCTGGGTTCAGCTTCACACTTAGTTCATGTCTGACCTGATGTTAGCTGTAATCAGTTTTGAGCTTTAAGAATAGTTGCTGTCGCTTGGGTTCTTTATGAATGTATGAGAAAATTCTTCTGTTTATATGTAGCGCTAATTTAGGTTCTTTTAAATCCATAATAACTTACATTCCCTTTTCAAGTTATGGTGTAATTGCTGAAAGAGATTTATTTTTGTTATACTAAACTATGAAAAATTTTTCATAGATTTTTTTCAAGTTTATTTTTTGTGTGCTTCATTTGGAACCATTTTTGTTTATATACATTGTATGTGTTCAAGATAGTAGTTCTTAAAAATTCAGTAAGAGATTTGAAACTATTCAGTGCAACCGTTGTAATCTTTGTGTTAATTTTCACTTTACATTTTAAATGCCAGACTACAAAATTTAGCTGGTCTTCATTAGTTGCATCTTAATTAGAAATGTTTGTTCTCTCCCATGTCTTTGACCTAAGTTTTGACTTTAATCTGCTTAAAGAAAATTCTTGCACTACAACCTTTTCATAAAACTCAAGATTGTCTCATTGAAGGTTTTGTATTGGAAGAAATACTACTGGTTTTTTAAAAGCAAATCTTAAGTAATAGAATTATTAGCTTTTCTTGAGACAGCTTTCTCTGTGTCCTCATTACTCTGCTCTGTGTGAGTGTTACTATAATTTGTGAAATATTGACTGAGCCCTTCACTTACCTTTTCTAAAGCAGCACCTTTGGACACCTCATTCTGGGAAGCCTGCTCGAGTCATAGTAAAGGACACACATTTGTATGGGGAGAAGTGGTTAAAATGGAGAGTTTTGTCTTAATTACAAGAAACTAAGCTTTAAAATATTTTATAACAAATTATTTGAGCTGCATTATCTAAACATGTCAAACGTTCAGTGGGACTATTTTTATATATGTATATGTGGTTGTAGGTCATAACATTTCAGTTTATAATATAAATCGTTATTTCAGTTTATAAGCTATCTCTCAAAAAAGACTAGCTCTTTTGAGAACACATAATTTAAAGTTTTAGATTGAAGTGAAACACAACATAGATAATAGTGAAATTAGGTATAATTGAGGGCTATATAGCAGTGAAACTGCTAGTGCCATTTTTCTTGTTTGCCTATTACACATTTTTGATTTTTTTTTGTACTCAGAACATTTTTAGGGATCATACATTTGTTCGATTGGATTAGAGTTGGTTTGGGAATAAATATCTTCTAAAAAGAGATTTATCTTAAAAGCAAAAGTCCTGAAAAACTAGTTTATCAAGAGTTTATAAAGTCAGATATTCAGCAGACATAGACAGGAACAGGTAAACACTCATGGAAGTCATATCCTTTCAGTATACCAGTATAGCTTCACAGTTACATGAGTAACACCGAGAGAATCCCATCAGCTTTATTTGTTCCCCCTTAACATTCTTGGATTTTTTTTTTTTTACATCTTTGGGAACAATTACATTAAAAACCTTATTAATCAGTATATCAGTAAGGATTAAGAGTTTGCTTTCGGAAGGAGTGTTCCAGTGAGGTGATCGGAGAGGTTATTTTCTACCTAACTTGTATATGCCCTATACCTCTTGGGCATACTTTGTTTATTAGAAAAATATTTTGACATTTAGGTACATTTTGGGCCGATAGTCAAATTAATCCTAGGGCCGATTTAAAAATCTTAGAATAATTTAAGGTTTGCCTTTTATACCTGTTTTGAAAGCCTTTACATTTTTGTCAGGTAATTTTTCCCAAGCCGTGAATATAATCTATTCAAACATGTTTATGCTATCCATTCTGTTTTTAAATTGAAAAAAATGTTAAAAGTGTTTATGAAGAAAAGTTTAAATAAAATATTTTTCATCTTTAAAATATACTTCTTTATCTCTTATTATTTGCTATCTTTATATAATCCATCAGTTTCAAAGTCACTCGTGACTTGATTAGCAGTATCCATTTTGTTTTCCTTCAGTGTGCCAACAAATGCCACAGAAATGTGATTTCTACTGATGCTTTCAGCCAGAGATGCAAATGAAAATATTAAAGTGAAATTATTTACACTTACATGCAATGGAAATTTTATAATGAAGCCAAGTAATTAAAGTTCTACTAACACGGAGTTTTGCAGAATGGAAATATAGAATTGAGAGAGAGCATTTACAAGCCTCAAACCTTAGTTTGGTAATTTGTAGATTTCCTTCAGCAGTTTTGATTCATTGTTCTCAAAGGTATACCTGAAATTAGGAAATACACTAGAATCTATCTGCCACATCACAAGCACTTGGGTACACATAGGCCTATGTGCCAGCTCGGGCTTCCTTTCAAATGAACTCCTGAAAAGCCTCAGCAGGATTCCCTGGATCCTGTCCTCAAGCCACCTTTCCATCCTCTCTCCCTCTGTCACTTCCTACATTCTGTTGTGATCATTGTGTGTTAATTTCCAGCCTTAAACTACTTGCCACCTTCCCCCTACCCTGCTTGCAAAAATTCACTTCTTTTTCAAAGCCCAACTCAAATGTTCCCCTCCCCTCCTGCAACCTGTTCTCTCTCAGTGAATTAATTGCCTCTTCTGCATTTAGCACATTTGTAGTGCTTATTTCCTTTTGCATAATAGTTGAGTCTAATTCATTCTCCACAACTAGATCCTAGTCTTGGATGAAAGAACCTTCTTTTATTCCTTTTTTTTGTACCCTTATATCTAGCATGATACTTTTCGTACACAATAGGCACTGAGTTCTAAATGTTTATTGCAGCATGTGGCAAATTCCATATGAGTTACAGACATGCTGTAGGCATTTGGAAGAGGGAGATATTAGTTCCCCAGGGGTTTTGTCTCAGATTCCTTCTCTGCCGACTCACTCCTTGCCCAGTCTCAACCCACACCTGCGGCTTCACCTATAACTTTTGTTCTGATAGCTGTCAAATCTGTATTTCTCATTGCCGAGTTCCAGCCATCTGAACATATTTCACATGTTTTAGCAGAATTTCAAACAGAACAAGTGCAAACCTGAATACATTATCTCCTTCCAAACACCCTGCCCCTTGTCCTGTATTCCTTATATTAAGATGTGGCGCTGCCATTGCCTGGGACTGTTCAAGGGGAACACCTAAACATCTTGGTTCATTCAGTCCTGTCAGTTTAAACTTTGACTTGCCCTCTCCTCTCCATTCATGACTTCCCTCATTTAGGCCCTTGCATTCTTGCTGACCTCTGGGAATTTTCTGAAGTTCTACTTCCACAATATTTTCTACACTGCTGCCAGAGGGGCCTCTCATAACATAAATCTGGTTCTAAAATTCAACAGCTTTAATAATCTCCAGTTCATTACCCTGGCCAGGTAGCTCAGTTCAGTTGGTCAGAGCATACTGATATACCAAGGTTGCTGGTTCCATCCCCGTCAGGGCACATACAAGAAACAACAGTGAATGCATAAATAATGGAACAATAAATTGATGTTTCTGTCTCTCCCTCTCCTTATCTCTTTTTCCCCTTTCCTCTCCAAAGTCAATTTTTTTAAAGATTATTTTTAGAGGGGAAGGGAGGGAGAAAGAGAGGTAGAGAAACATCAATGTGCGGTTGTCTCCAGCACATCCCCTCCTGGGGACCCTGCCCACAACCCAGGCATGTGCCTTGACTGGGAATCAAACTGATGACCATTTGGTTCATAGGCCAGTGCTCAATCCACTGAGCTACCCCAGCCAGGGCTCCAAAGTCAATTTTTTAAAAATCTCCCTTCATCTTGGGAATAAGATCCAAATTCCCTAGCCTGCCACACAAGGTCCTTCATATTTTGCTCCCTTCGTAGCTGTTTGGTCTCTTTTATACCCATACTCAAGCTATGCAAGCTACTTGGAGTTTCCTGAATATACCACACTTTCTGCAGCTTCTCTGCCTTTATACATGCTCTTTCCCTCTTTCTTCCTGGCTAAGCTTTCTTGACCTTCAAGAACTAGCCTGGACATCACGGCCTCTGTCAGGTGTTCTTTAACCCTTTGGGCCAGGTTAACTGTGCCCTTGGTCATACAATAGCACCTCATGGGTACCTACACTGTCACCTCCTCTGACACTTGACTGTAACTGTTTTCTCTATCTCACCTTTAACTGTACTCTGTGAGGGCAGACACCATCTTTTATCTTTATTTTCCAAGAGTCTGACTTAATGTCTGGCACCTGGTAAGTCCTCCTTAATAGAAATAGAACCCAGAAACTTGGAAGGTCACCAATGAAATGCTCCTGGTGAGGAAGGGCAGCTGTATTAGAGAGTTTGATTGTCTGCCAGAATTGACCTCCTGAGGAATTCCCTCCATTCATTTCTACTACCACTGCTCCCACGTCTGGAAGGTTGATGCATATATATAGCTAGCGCAGTTGTCAACAGATACCTCTTCCCTTAACATCTCAGTATTTCTGATCCAGGCTGAAAAGCTCAAGTCAAGTAGACCAAACGCACATCATTAATCCTGTGAAATGCTTTTTGGCGGAAAGAAGTGGCGGTCACAATAACCTTCAGAAACACTACATAGAATTTCTTTTTCTTAAAAAATCTCAAGAAACAGCATGTTAAAGGCTCTTAGAAGTCCTCATGTTAACTCATTTTGATTTTGTTCAGTGTAAACATTTGCCCACTGAACTCTTTTTCATGGACTATATATGATCCATAAATGTTATTGAAAAAGCCAGGGTAAGGAATAAGTAATAGAAACAAGTACAGAGGACCACTCATTCAGGTACTCTGCTAAAACAAACAAACAAACAAACAAACAAAAAAAGGACTTCATCCTGCAGGTCCAGTTAGTTTCCAGGCTGAAGTTGACGTTCAGCCAACATGATGTTATCCTGGGGATTTCACATGCTGAGGAAGGTCTCACCTTCCCCTAAGAGCTGGATGAATTTGTATAATTACTTGTACAACTTGTGTGGTTTAAGGAGCAGGACTTCCAGAATGGCCAAGTAAAGAGCTCAGCAACTCCTCTCCCTAAAATGCAATGATAAAACTGAACAAACTTGTCAAAAAAAAATGTAAAGACGGATAGATTTTTGCCTGGGGCTGTTCCCATCACAACTCCCCTTCCCCTGGCTCTGTGGCACAGTTCTACCAGGGCCATTGGAGGGAATCTAACTTTATTTGGAGTGGAGTACCCCATATGTCATTGTGGCTGACATTGCGGCTAGCCTGAGGTCTCAATAGTGATTGCATTTAGTAATAGACTGGCAGATAGACCAGCCAGGAATTTAACAGGAGATCTTGGCAATGAGACAGCCTACTTTATCCCTGGTGGTCCAGAAGTCTGTGCTCAGGGATAAGGCTGCGTGCACCTAAGAGGGCTAAAGCAAAGTACTTGTCCCCAGCTGGATGTGGGGCCTTGCAAACACAGAAGATAATATCTAGAATAGACTTGGAAACTTTGAACTTTGAATGCATTCCCCCAGGCCACACACAGATTTATCAGCAAAGGGTGGAAGGAAGCCTTTAGTGGCCCATGGTGTTTGAGTGTAACTTCTGACCAATCATTGGCTGACCACTGAGGTATGCTGACTCGGGTGATTGCTTGAAACCCAATCTTAAACATAACAGAGCAGAGTTATCAGTGGTCATACATGAGGGGAGGGGAGGGGGAAAGTGAGTGGAGTATAAACTCCACAGAATTCCTCCAGGCAAATCACTAAACAAACATACCACACACACAAAAAAAACCCCAAAACACACAGAATCTAGAGTTGCTACAATACTTAAAATGTCAAGTTTGCAAAAGAAATTACGAGGCATGCAAAGAAACAGAAAAGTGTGACCCCTACCTGGACAGATAAGGAGTCAATAACAAACTGTTTTAGGGATCAGAGTGTTAGGGAGAGCAGTATAATTATAGTATTATATCCTGTATTTCACATAAAATTTTATTAGAAACAATTTCACAAGTCATTACAATTTCTTTGAAAATAACACTTACTGATTGCTTCATGTTCCATAATATGTCTATCATAATTTATGTAATCATGCTCCTACTGTGAGACATGACTACATTTTCAAAGTAGTTCTTTCATTTGATTTATGTTATATATTATCTATACTTCCAATTACTTCCTGAATGCAGTTTTCTAAAGGTGAAAGAAAATGAACTATTTAAAGTCCCTGACAAATACTGCTAGATGAAACTCCAGGAAAGTTGTATAATATTAGACTCACATCAGCAATTAATATGTATTTCTTTTTAAAATTTTTTAAATTTATTTTTAGAGAGGAAGGGGAGGAGAAAGAGAGGGAGAGAAACATCAGTGTGTGGTTGCCTCTTGTGTGCCCCCCACTGGGGACCTGGCCCAAAACCCAGGTATGTGCCCTGACTGGGAATCAAACCAGTGACCCTTTGGTTCATAGGCCGGCACTCAATCCACTGAGCCACACCAGCCAGGGCTGAATATGAATTTCTTTATTACCACACTCTATACTTGAAAAAGAAATAAAGAATTATTAGCAATCTGATAGGTGAAAGTTGTATCTTCATTTTAATTTTTTTGATTATAGTCAGGGTTGACTAATTTTTCACCTCTGTGTGCCAATATGTCATTTATGCATTTTCAGTGGTATTTTACTGTTTTTGTTAATTGATTTGGAAGGATTTCTCATAAACTATGCTTGCCACATGAGTACACTATCCCAAATGATGACTAGGTATCTTTAACTATTGGGGCAATTTAAAAAAATCATATAATCACATTTCATTAAGTGTGGAAAGCAAGTAAAACAATTTAGAGAAAACAAAAGGGATGGGAATTATATCAATGGAGCAAAATGATTAAGAATCAACTATGTTTAAGAGATAGCAGCAGCTGACAAAGACATTATGAAAGGCATGGTATACATTATAGGGTCAAAAGAAACCCTATTCAAAAAATTCTCTAAGGAAAATTAACAGCATTCTCCCTAGATCTAGGGTGTGAGAGGTTTCTGTAATGAAAACATACACTCAAACATCTATTGAATAACTGCAGTGCATACTAGTGAGTGAAAAACAAGGTCCACTCTGCTCTCAATCTAGTGAGGAATCATAAGTAACTAAAACTCACTTAAGGCAAGTAAAAATGAATAAGGCAAGAGGAAAAAGCAGGGTGCTGTGGAGCGCAGCAAGTTAGAATTACTGTATTTTGCCGTGTATAATGCACACTTTTTGCCCAAATTTTTGAAGGGAAAAATAAGGATGCACATTATACATGGGTAGTACTGAAATACCCTGCATCTGTTCTTGTGTTTTCTAATTATTTTTGACATAAAATTTTTTGTACCATAATATGTTCAAAAATAAATGCTAAAATTCCTTTATAATACAAAAAACTAGTATCTAAGTATAAATAAATAAATAAGTAAATAAATACTTGAATAAATAATTGAATTAAAAACTTAAAAGATTTTTTTCATGAAAGTTTGGGCCAAAAGCATAAGTGTACATTATACACAACAAAATACAGTACTATTGATGAGACTCAGGAAATTGTTCATGGAGGAATGGGTATTTCTACTTGGTCATGTAGACTAAGTAGGATTTCTCTAGGTGGAGATGACAGAAAAGCGTTCTCAAGAAAGGATGTGCCCTGGCTGGTGTAGCTCAGTGGATTGAGCGCGGGCTGGGAACCAAAGTGTCCCAGGTTCGATTCCCAGCCAGGGTGCATTCCTGGGTTGCAGGCCAGAACCCCCAGCAACCGCACATTGATGTTTCTCTCTCTCTCTTTCTCTCTCTCTCTCTCTCTCTCTCTCCCTCCCTTCCCTCTCTAAAAATAAATAAATAAAATCTTTAAAAAAAAAAGAAAGGATGTGCAAAAAAGCACCAAAGGTCACAGGAGGCAGAAAGTTCTGACCCAGGCATGCACCCAGATCCAATCTATCAGTCTTCCACTCAGATGGATTCTGGTACTGGTGTAGATAACATAAAATACCACATAGTAAAATTCATTATGAATGAAAAAAATGGGTGAAGACCCATCTTATTTTACTTTTTTTTAATTCTATTGTATTGTTTATGCTATTACACTTGTCCCCATTTTCTCCCCTTTGCCTCCCTCTACCCAGCCCCACTCCCGGCCCCCTCAGGAAATCTGCACACCACTTTCCACATCCATGGGCCATGCATATGTGTTCTTTGGCTACTTATATTTCCTATGTTGTACTTTACATCCCCATGACTATTCTGTAAATACCAATTTGTACTTCTTTTAATCCCTTCACCGGTTTTGCTCATCCCTCAACCCCCTCCCCTATCTGGCAACCATCAAAACATTCTTTGTGTCTATGATTCTGTTTCTGTTCTTTTTGTTTGTTTCTTTTTTAGATTCAATTATTTTTTATTTTTAAAGTATTTTTATTGATTATGCTATTACAATTTTTCCCCCTTTATACCTCTCCACCCTGCCCCCCTAACCCTCCAGCATTCCCCACCCCCTCAGTTCATGTCCATGGGTTGTACATGTAAGTTCTTTGAATTCTCTGTTTCCTGTACCATGTTTTATCTCTCCCCATCTATTTTGTACCTACTAATTATGCTGCTTCTTTCCTGTACCTTTCCCCCCTACTCTTCCCTTTCCCCTCCCCACTGAACTCCCTCTGTGTGATGTCCATTTCTCTGATTCTGTTCCTATTCTGGTTGTTTGCTTAGTTTTTGTTTTTGTTGTTTTTCTTTTCTTTTAGGTTCATTTGTTGACAGTTGTGGGTTCATTGTCATTTTACTGTTCATATTTTTGATCTTCTTTTTCGTAGATAAGTCCCTTTAACATTTCACATAATAAGATCCGGGCGATGACGAACTCCTTTAACTTGACCTTATCTGGGAAGCACTTTATCTGCCCTTCCATTCTAAATGATAGCTTTGCTGGATAGAGTAATCTTGGATGTAAGTCCTTGCCTTTCATGACTTCAAATACTTCTTTCCATCCCCTTCTTGCCTGCAAGGTTTCTTTTGACAAATCAGCTGACAGTCTGATGGGAACTCCTTTGTAGGTAACTGTCTCCTTTCTTTTTGCTTCTTTTAGGATTCTTTGTCTTTAATCTTGGGTAACTTAATGATGATGTGCCTTGGTGTGTTCCTCTTTGGGTCCAACTTTGTTGGGACTCTCTGAGCTTCCTGGACTTTCTGGAAATCTATTTCCTTCACCAAATTGGGGAAGTTTTCCTTCATTATTTGTTCAAATAAGTTTTCAATTTCTTGCTGTTATTCTTCTTCCAGCACCCCTATAATTTGGATATTGGAACATTTCAGGTTTTCCCAGAGGTTTGTAAGAGTCTCTTCATTTTTCTGAATTCTTGTTTCTTTATTTTGTTCCGGATGGATATTTATTTTTCCTTTTTGTTCCAAACTGTTGCTTTGACTCCTAATTTCCTTCCTGTCGCTGTTGGTCCCCTGAATATTTTGTTTTATTTCACTTTGGGTATCCTTCATTTGTTTTTTCATTTTTCAGACAAGCTCAATCAGATCTATGAGCATTTTCATTACCAGGACTTTAAATTCTCCATCAGATAGGTTGGCAATCTCCTCATAGCTGAGCTCTCTTTCTGAGGCTTTACTCTGTTCTTTCATTTGGGCCACATTTCTTTGTCTTGGCGCAGCTGATAGGTTGTAAGGGGTTGGGGAAACCCTGCTGCGCTGTGGCGCTGCCTATGGGGGAAGGGCCAGAGAGGGAACAATGCAGCTCACCTGCTTGTCTCTAGCGCACTTTCCAGTGGACTCTCCTGTGAGACTGGGAGTTTCTCCCACCGTAGCAACCACCATAGCCCGCAGTCACCTCTGAGTCGCAGTTTCGCTTTCAGTCAGCCCTGCCCGCAGCCCGCAGCCCGCAGCCCGCAGCCCGCAGCCTTGAGGCAGCAGGCCCCACCTGCTCGGTCCGCTGCAGTTCTTTTGAGTTGGCCTGTGTGCTCTGCTGCCTTACGGGTCTGTTTATTCTGTTTTTTTTTTTTTTTTTTCTTAAATTCCTTGGTAGTCGGAGTTCCATGCAGTTTGATTTTCTGGTGCTTTTGGTTGTTTATTGATTTTAGAGTGGTTGTTATCCTCCTTTTGGTTGTGTGAGGAAGTGAAGGGTTTCTACCTACACCTCCGTCTTGGCCAGAACTCTCTAGCTTCAATTATTGATAGATATGTATTTATTGCCATTTTGTTGTTCATAGTTTTGATCTTCTTAAAGAAGACCCTTTAACATTTCATATACTAAGGGCTTGGTGATGATGAACTCCTTTAACTTGACCTTATCTGGGAAGCACTTTATCTGCCCTTCCATTCTAAATGAAAGTGTTGCTGGATACAGTAATCTAGGTTGTAGGTCCTCGCTTTTCAGGACTTGGAATACTTCTTTCCAGCCCCTTCTTGCCTGCAAGGTTTCTTTTGAGAATTCAGCTGACAGTCTGATGGGAACTCTTTTGTAGGTAACCAACTGCTTTTCTCTTGCTGATTTTAAGATTCTCTCTTGTACTGAAGACCCATTTTAACTCGTTAAAACATTTTTTATAAGACACTGACATGGAAAATTTAGACTCCACAAAAATAGTCAACACAGTAAAACTGACAATGGCAAAACTTTATACAATTAAACTTGCAGTCTTAGCTTGGGCTCCCTGCAAGCAGACTCCGAGGTGAGAATGAGAGTTTAAGTGTTAGTTTATTTGAGAGGTCATTCTAGAAAGCATCAGCAGGTGGGCGGGAGCAATACAGGGACTGGAATGAGCCAGTAAAGGGTGCATCATCAAGCAGTTTTCCACTGGGGGTGAATGGGTTCAATCCTCAACACCCAGGCAACTGGGGAAAAAAAGGCATAGAACATACCTAAGAGGAATCTCACCAGAGGAGGAGGAAGCTGGGGTATTCATCCTCCGTCTGCCATCTGTCATTGGCACATTAAGTCCCAGCACTTCCAGCCCGGGAGCGTCCAGGCTGAGAGAAAGCCCAGGTTGGGAGTTACAGGTCTTCACACTCAGAAGCCACCCACCATCTTGTGTACTGGAGGGTAAGTGCCAACGAGGCATGGGTGGGCCACCACTATTACCCACTACGTATGTTATTGACTCACAACTATTGGAAGAACCACATTTTGACAAAACTTAGGCCCCCAAAATTTGCACCACAGGAAATTGGTAGACATAATTGCCATAAAAGTAAACTCACTTGTAAAAGGTTAAAAGTTTAAAAAAATTTATTTGGACAAATGTTAAAACAAATCTTCATGGTGACATTTTTATGAAGAAACATTTTCCAGATGAAAATAGTTTCAGTAATTCTTAATCCTTTCACAAATTGGTAGTTACAGAATAGTCATGGGGATGTAAAGCACAGCATAGGGAATGTCATCAATTATATTGCGATAACTATGTATGGTGCCAGGTGGGTACTGTAAATATCAGGGGGACATTCTGTAAGGTACATGATTATCTAATCACCATGCCGTACACCTGAAACCAATACAAAATAATATTGAATGTAAACTAATTGAAAAATTAAAATTAAAAAGCAAAAGAAAATAAAATCAAAGCAAATAGAAATAGCTAGAAACATTTAACCTGAATTATATAGAAAATTGATATCAAGGAATTAAATTGACTTGAATTTGCTCAGGAAAATATGTTCTTCATAAAATTTCATCGATGCTGGCATGATTCTGATTTAGAGTGTTTTTACTCACAAACATGGAGTCACAGTGTCCTCCGGCTCAAAACAAGAGAAGGATCGAAACATCCTGTTCTTGAGCTGCTAGAGGCCAAAAAATGAAGAGGATTTGTGCCAGGGGAAATTGCATGGGTAAATGCAGAGTGGAAAAGCATATGGAATGCTTTGGGAATGATGAATTCCTCACTGACAGAGCTATGAGAGCAGATGTTAAGCAAAAAAAAAAAATCATTCATGAATATTCTGTGGATCTGCAGATTTCTTTGTTGAAAGAGGATAAGAGAAAAATTGGATCTTACTGCTTTTCAGTGTAACTCTTCGCAACTTTTCACTGAAATATCCATGACCTTACAGGAAAAGAATAAAAACCCATTAAAATAATGAGAGATTGACAGACAACATAATGTAAAATTGTGAGCAGCCTTGAAAATAATCTTAAGGCAAATGGAGTTTGAGAAAAATAGATCCACACTTCTTCACCTTATAGAATACACAAGCCTTCTTCATGAAAGAGCAACTAGAGAAAGATTTTTTTTTTTAAAGTATACTGCTGTTGCCCCACCAACCATATCCTGACTCAGAGATTCTGGCCTTTGCTAGCCAGAGGGCTGGGCATTCATCTCCCTTGACCCCTTCAGTTTACCCACCGTCTTTTTACAGTTTTGCATGGAAAAAGAACCACCACAGTAATCACCTACACAGGAAGGAAGGGCAGACTGGCCATGGTATAAAGAGTATCCTACTAGAGGTGACCGCAGACATAGGAAGAGCTATTTCACTGCTGTTGGCTTCTGGTACCAGAGAAGGAGACAATGTGAGGAGAGCCGTAACCACCAGAGTACAAAGAGGTACAGTAACAGAAAGCCCATTAGAAGCTGAAATGTAGACTGGAAGCTGTGCCCATCAACTCACCCCCTTTCCAGGTACAGACTTACAAGGGGGTGGAGCCACTACCTAAATGGATAGAGGTTGGGACTCAAGGCAACCCACATATTCTATTGACACACTGAGTCTAGAAGGAGCTTCCCTTGTTTGGGTATGAGTTAAGAGAAAAAACAAATTGGGGGCTACAAACAAAGACAAGATAAAAAGAAGAGTCAGAGGAAGGGAATATGCTTCTGGAATATTATTTGCTTTCAGAGCCAGAGGAAAAAGTCAAGCTATTGCAAAAGGTCGTAGGTAATACCTGAAAACTATACAATTTTATTAACAATGTTACCCCAACAAATTTAATTTAAAGATCAAAGGTAGATGCAGAGCAAAAGTTGAAAAGTTAGTTGACTCAAAGAAAGACTGTAAGAACATTCCGAAGACCGCAGCAGAATTCAAATCCCTATGCAGTCAGTAAAGCACAGAAAGGGTGGGGCAGAAATCCACCTGCTGATATCAAAGATATACTTGAGATGCTTCCCAGAGTGCAGATGAAAATGACAGGTTCAGATCTTCACCACATGCTTCATGAATACTTATGTGCCAGTCAGTCTGCTAGGTGCTGGACCTAAAGGCTTTCACATTATCTATCCTCAGAGTGTGAGAGGCAGCCGTTAAACCCTTAAACAAGTTAACAAGTTAATGCATAATTGCAAATCATGGTAGCTGCCTCAACTGAAAACTGGCACTATATGAGTTGCCCATGCAGGGGAAGCCAGTTCCAACCACGTGGTTAGGGAAGGCCTAGCTAAAGAAGGAGTAGCCTTGGGTGGTGTGGCTCAGTGGATTGAGTGTGGGCCTGTGAACCAAAGGGTCACCGGTATGATTCCCAGTCAAGGCACATGCTTGGGTGGCAGGCCAGGTCCCCAGTGAGGGGTGCATGAAAGGCAACCACACATTGATGTTTCTCTCCCTCTTTCCCTCCCTTCCCCTCTCTTGAAAATGAATAAAAGCTTTTAAAAAGAGTGAAGAGAGCCCTGGCTGGCGTAGCTCAGTGGATTGAGCTCGGGCTGTGAAGCAAAGCATCGCAGGTTCGATTCCCAGTCAGGGTACATGCCTGGGTTGCAGGCCATGGCCCCCAGCAACCGCACATTGATGTCCCTCCCTCCCTCCCTCCCTCCCTCTCTCTCTCTCTCTCTCTCTCTCCCTCCCTCCCTCCCTTCCCTCTCTAAAAATAAATAAATAAAATCTTTAAAAAATGAATAAAGATGCATTAAAAAAAAGAGTGAAGAGGTAAAAAACAGCACTGAATACATAAATCTGGATGAAGCTCAGGAGAGAGGCTGGAACTGAAAACCCTCTACTATTACAAATAGTACTTATTTACTTGGGTTTTATGTATCCTTTTCTTATGGAAATACTCAGAGATACACAAAAGCAGACAAAATAGCATACTGAATCTCTATATACCCATCATAGTACAAATCATATTTTGCCAAGAAAATGCTAAGTCTCCTAGAAAAGAGAAATATCCCAATCACTCCAGTCCAAGTTTTCCCATCTGAAAAATGGGAACATTGCAACTGACCTCATGGAGTTCTGGTGAGAACACGAAATTAACCATGTCAACAGTGTGCAGTAAACCGATTTTAGCTGATTAATATTTTGTTGTTTTGGGGTTGGCAATATTGACCCAATATTGGAGAAGGAAAATATATCAGGCTTAAAGAGAGGTTTAACGAGCTCCAGGGCGATGCTGAGGACCTGGGCTCTCTGGGACCCTGCAGGGCTCCGACCTGGCTCCTCACTCTGACTCTGCGTCAAGTCTGTCACTGAGAAATTCTGTAGCGCAAACACCTGCTCGCACGGCTGCTAGAAAGACAGCGGGATGGGCACACGGCAAAAACCCATTTCCTCTGAAACCTTCCATCCAGGGGAGGGGCTGGGTTCTGTGTCAGCCAGGGGCTTAGAGTCCTCCCGTGGGCATGAGATGGCCCAGGAGGGTTGGGGGCATCAGCAGCTCTGGACATTGATACTGTGTCACCCACATCCGTGCCCCCAGGAACCTGATGTTCAGAGGCGGAGACAGAAAATGACACAGAACAGACACTGAACAACAAATTACAGGTGCGTAATGTTCCTGGCCGAGAGACACAGGTGAAAGATCTTTGAGAATAAGGTTCTCCTAAGCCTGAGGGAGATCTCTATGTGGAGACTCAAAGAACTTACCCCATTTCAGGGAGAATTACCTATCTACCCACAAACACATTTGGCAACGAGTGTTAGCTACAACAGAAAAACACCTGCAATCATCAAGACAGTGGAAAACAAATCATCATTTGTTCTGCACACTACTTGGTGCTTTACAGAAATTCTCTCATGTAGACCTCACAGCATTCCAATAAAGGGTGGTGCTGGCCTTCAAGTTGACCAGATTCAGGAATTTGAACCATGTTGACAGGTTTCCTCCTGACATGACACCGGCAGCCCCGTGCTCACATTCTCCTAGCTCAGTAGCCCCAGGAGAAAGAGACGGGGTCTCTTTCCTGGTCTCACCATACCAGGGCTCCAGCCAACGTGTATGCCATGTGCTCGCCCTTGAATCCATCCCAGTGACCAAGAGAATGGACTGAAGATAATTGGCCAGGTGCTGAGGTACTATGATTAGAAATCCCACCAGATTTAAAAGGGTGGAGTGAGAAAAAATAAACGAATAAAGAGAGGTTTGGCCAACAAATGCAAAAGGTCCTCGAGGGGACAGTCTATGAGTTGCCCCGCTGTACAGATGAGGACAGTGAGGATGAGAGAGGCCAAGTAACTTGCCCAAGGTCGCCCCTGCAGTACACATCAGTCAGCCAGGGTGCAAACCAAGGCAGTCGGACCAGAGCTCTTAACCACTGTGCTACAAGGCAACGAAGTCAGTTTGGTTTCAGACTTCTCTGCGGCAACAGCTTTTGGAAGAAAATGCAGCAACAGCTAGACTTTTTAGAGTAAAAAGACCGTACCCAAAGAGTCTTCCACTCTGCCAAACTGTCCTTCACAATATAGCTAACAGATATTAAACATGCACCGTGTGACAGGCACTGTTGTAAGTGCTTTATGTATATTGAGTCATTCATGAACAATCCTGTAAGACAGGAATTCTTTTTTTAAAGATTTTATTTATTTCCCTTTAGAGAAAGGAGAAGGGAGGGAGAAAGCAAGAACCATCAGTGTGCAAGAGATACATCAATTGGTTGCCTCTCTCATGCCCCCAACTGGGGACCTGGCCCACAATCCAGGCAGGCGCCCTGACTGGGAATCAAACCAGAGACCCTTTGGGTTCACAGGCTGGTGCTCAATCCACTGAGCCATACAGCCAGGGCACAAGAATTCTTATTATCCTCCTTTTACACAAGAAAACTGAAGCCCAGAGAACTTAGGTAACTTATCTCAGAGCTAAGATGGCACCTATGCAATCTGGTCTTCTGACCCACGGTGTGAACTGCCCTTCCATACTGCCAGGGTTCAAAAGCATACCATCGATGCTCACTTCTTGAAAAAAACTACATTAAAATAGACATCGCAATGACAAGAGATCAAAAACAATTAAAAAATGAGACAACCTTGTGAAAACTACAAAGTTAGTTTTTAAAAGTCTAAAAGATTCATCTATATCTAAATCTAAGATTTTATTAAAGAGAAGAAAAAGGAAAGTAAAAGTGAGCTCAACTTGGCTGAATCAGGGGGAACTAAAAGACTATCATTTCATGTTAAGAACAGTATAGGAAATTGAAAAGCCAAAGAGCTTACACGCACGACGGATGGACAAGAACAAAGGGGCAGGGATTGCTGAAGGGAAGAGAGTTACGGGCAGAGGGGGGCAGAGGGGGAAAACTGGGACAACTATAATAGCATAGTCAATAAAATACCCTGAAAACAATATAAATAAAAAAATAAAAAAGATTACCATTTCAGTTTAAGAATTCTGATAATTTAAGAAATATAGGCCACAGAATGAATGCTTTTAAAATTGTTCTGTTTGACTCTTTTTTTTTAGCAGTTTTCTCAATACAACTGGTGCCATAAACTCCTCTACAGGAAAACAATAAGGTTTTTTTTTCCAAAGGTAAACAGGAGGTTTTTAAAAATATGAACACACAGATTCAAACTTATTTGATGTGTTTCATCCATGCAATTATCTTTCCTGATGCTCAAATTATCCCACCTGTGACTAGCTGGGACTTTAATTTGGCACGAGTCCTGTTACCGTGACCTAGCAGACTCTGAAAGCTTTACTGCCATCGAAACACTGTGTATGTCTTTTCCCAGACCCACAGAAAGCTTAAAGGTCATATTTACAATTCTGAAAGGTGTATATATGCTTTCCAAAGCAAAGAAGATACTAGCAAAGAAAATACTCAGAGAAACAAATCATTAAAAAAAAAAAAAGAAATAGCAAAGAGGCATTAAAAAGTAGCATAGAAAAAGATGAAATATAGGCTAAATGTATCAGTTATAATGATAAATATAAATGAAACCTACTTCCGTATTTAAAAATAATGTTTCCCCGGCTGGATTTTTAAAAATTAGTTCTGTGATATTTAAAAGAATCATAAAATGGCACAAGAAGATCCATGTAAAAGAACCAGGAAAATATGCAAAACAGACACAAATGAAGGGAAACCAAAGGTTGAAATACTTAAATTAGTTAAATTTGAGACCCAAAAAACCTGCATAAAATGGCATTGAAATGTATAAACCCAAAATTAGAATAGAGATTCACTTAATAATACAATTAATGTCTTATTTAATAGCTTCCTGGAAAGAAGCATGCATACTAGACAAATAGACCTTTTTTCCTGGTGCCCATGGGACACATAAAAATTGAGCATGTAGCTGTACTAACAGTGGCACTTCAACAGGGTTCAGTTGCTGAATTAGACTCATGGAACTTAAAAGGACAAAGCTTTCAAATACACAATTTATTACAGGGAACAGACACACTATAGCAAGAGCCTGAAAATCAGAATAAACGTCAGCACATGACTCACAGTGGGGGTCTGGCGAGGCCAGGTGCAGACTCCTAATGTCCTCTCTCTCTAAGGGCCAGGCCAGATGTCTGTGGATGGGCAACCCCTGATGTGTGCACAGAACACTTCGGAACCAGGGGGACAAAAAATGAATTCTTTGCTGAAGTTTTTTCTATTGTGCTTGTCACCTAGGCATATCCTTGCTGTGGAGCCGGTGGAAACTGGGGCGGGGGGTGGGGGGGATGGTGGCTGGGGAGTGGCACGTGCAGACCGGGTGCAACCCCCCAAGCTCGTTGTTATTTGTAAACGGTGCTGACAAGCTGGGTCAAACTCCCCTGAAACTCTTTGGATTGACTCATGGTTCCACAGAGACACTACACATCAATGTTTCATGCTTTGACCAGGAGTCATGTCAGGCAGGAGCTTTAATTTAACCAAACAGCTCAGGTTAATTGTAAACCTGCCATGATTAAGCTTTACAGCGCAAAAGCAAAGCACAAAGTCCATCTCAAGAATTTCCAAAATGCTGAAACCACACAAGCCCTATTTTCAGACCAGGATTCAAACAAAAAATGAATAAATATGATAAATACAAAGTAATCAAAATGCAAATTAAAACAAGGTGCCTTTTTTTTTAACACTGTAAGCCTGATGAAAATGAATATAGGCATGATCGTATCCAGTGTCAGTGAGGATCAAGGGGAACTAGGCCTCTTCGTTCACTGCTCTTGGAAACGTAAATTTGTAGAATCTTTCTCAGGTAAGTACCAATCATTTTGGTAAGCTGGATTAAAAAAAATCCTTCAAAAGGTACATTCTCTTGGCCCAGAAATTATATATTTGGCATTTCATCCTGAAGACACTAATCGAGGATATTGACAGGCAAGAATGCTTATTGCAGCACGGTGGATAACAACAAAATGTTGGAAACAGTCAAAACGTCCAGCAATATGGGGACTCTTTCACTACGTTAGCGCCATAGCCAACTGTCTGTGGCAGGCTCCACTGGGTCCATGTCTACAATGATGTCCCCTCTTCTCCTGTAGTAACGCAACCACCAGCAGTGCTCACTGCTCCCGGCACAGAATCTGACAGTGCTGTTCCCACTTGCTGAGCTTGCCCTGCACCTAGGGGTGACCATGTGATCCAGTTCTGGTCCATGAGATGTAAGGAGAAGTCTATCAGGGGCTCTGAGAGAGATTTTACTTTCCTAATGAAAGGAAAAAACGCTGTTGATGCTACAGCTATCACCTACTATTAAGTGAGAAAGATGAACTGTTTGTTGAGCAAGAGTTGTTTGGGTTCTCTGATAATTGGAGCCCAAAGAGTCCCTAATTCTGGTGGATACTGTGATGGGCCTCCCCAAATCCCCTCAGGACTCCCAGAAGCTGGGAGTGTTACGGGCTGACAGTTGTCAGCTCTCTCCAGGAATTGAACTCATTGGGTCGGCTGCCTTGCCCAGTCCCCTTCCTGGGAGGCAGCCCATAGGAGTATAAAGGCTCAGCCTTCTTTCTTGAATTTGGGACACAGGGCCCTGCCAGCTCCGGAGCTGCAGCCCTTGTCACTACCGCACTGCCTAGCTTCCCCTTGTGCCTAAACCTGCTTGATTCCCTTTCTTGATGGTATCTTAAGAGCACTTCTTAATAAACTTCCTGCACTCAAATCTCTCTCTTAGAGAGAGGGGAAGGGAAGGAGAGAAACATCAATGTGCGAGAGAAACATTGATCAGTGCCTCTAACACACCTCAAACTGGGGACTTGCCCTGCAACCCAGGCATGTGCCCTGATCAGGAATTGAACTGGTGAACCTTTGGTTTACAGGCCGGCACTCAATCCACTGAGCCACACCGCGGCTGGCACTCAGAGTCTGTTTCCTAAGGAGCTCTACCCACAGCATCACTGACACATTTGTTCATGTAAAAAGATGTTCAAAATATATTGCTAAATGACACAAAAGGAGGTTCTAAAGCAGCATGCATGGTGTTTTTTATTATATCAATTATACAGAGGTGGGGAAAGGTAGGTTAATAATAATAATACAATGATTAATAAATAACGATACAAGAATAAACTCTGTTTCATGTACTCACAACTGTAAACTTACTTTAGCCCCACCCTATACCTCTGCATAGTAAAAAAGCAAAGGAAAACACTTAAATGCCAAAAAATAAGTTTTAATATTTTAATACATAGAGTAGTGGTGAGAAAGCAAAGGAATCCCAAGGGTGGTGGTCAGGGTGCAGAAATGATTGGCAAGCACCAGTCCACAAGAGCTAGAGGCCAGATTTACTCTGGAGGTGGCTGCTGACTCCTGAGGGCCTACAGCCAGGTTTGCCTGAGTCATTGCTATGGGGGATGGGAGACAAAGCCTAGAACTTGAGCAGTGTGAGAGTTCAGGATGGACACCCTTGCATTAAGGCAGGAGAGCCAAAGAGCAACAAATAGCCTTAAGAAGTCCAACTGGAAAAGCCCACCCTGTAGATGGTGCCAGGAGAAGTCAACTCCATGGGAACCACCAGGCACAAGCAAGTTCACCGAACTGTACTTAACCACTAAGATGGCAAATTTATTTTATGTGTGTTTTACCATAGTAAAAACAGGGTGGGGGGGGGGATGGAATGAAGTACTGACACACGATACAACATGATGAACCTTGAAAACATTAGGCTAAGTGGAAGAAGCCAGACACAAATACCACATATTGCATGACTCCATTTATATGAAGTGCTCAGAATAGGCAAACCTACAGAGACATAAAATAGGCTGATGGTTGCACAGGGGAGCAATGGGCTGCAGCAGCTCATCCTGGGCTTACCCCCTGATCCTGTCTCCAGGGACCCTTCCTTTGCCTCACTGTCCCAAGCTTTAATATCCTTACTCTCACTTTCACCTGCCCTTGTGTCTTGAAATTTTCCCTGCACAAGTCAAGAACCTGGTGGTGCCCTGACACTGAGATCCTGGACCTTGGCAAGGCAAGTCCAGCCCCGCCCCCCCCCGCCCCGCCCCCCCCCCCCCCCCCCCGCCGGAAGCTGGTAACTGGTAACATTTTTGCATCTAAGATAACGTGCTCCAGAAGGTCAGTCACCTGCTTTTCCAGATCCCTCAGGGCACACACACACACAAAGGATGATGCTATCAGTTTGAGGAGGTTCCGCTGTATTTCTAATTTGCTGAGAGTGTTTATTATGAATGGATATTTAATTTTGTTAAATGCTTTTCTGCATCAATTATATTATCATGTGATTATTCTACTTTAGCCTGTTAATACGATTGGTTACACTAACTGATTTTTAAATATTGAACCTTGACAGCCTGAAATAAACCCCACTTGGTCATGGTATAAACTTCCTCTTATGTATTGCTGAATTCCATTTGCTAAATTTCTTTTGAGGATTTTGGTGTCTAACTTTATGAGTGATACTGTTCTGTAGTTTTCTTTTTTGTAGTGCTTTTACCTGGTTTTGGAATTACGTTGTCCTCAAAATGAGTTGGAAAGTACTCCCTCCTATTCAATTTTCTTTTTTCTTTTAAAGGTATTTTAATTAATTATTCATTTATATATTTTTAAAGATTTTATTTATTTACTTATTTATCTTCAAATAAATAAAGGAGGAGAAAAGAGGGAGAAAGAGAGGGAAAGACACATCAATGTGTGGTTGCCTCTCATGTGCCCCCTGCTGGGGACCTGGCCCACAACCCAGGCATGTGCTCTATACTGGGAATTGAATTGGCAACCCTTTGGTTTGCAGGCTGGGCCTCAATCCACTGAGGCACTCCAGCCAGGGCCCTCCTATTCAATTTTCTGGACTACTTTCCATAGAATTGTTGCTAAAACTCATACAATTTTAAAGCTGGGAGACACCCTGGAAATCACTAAGTACTGACCAGGAATTTGATTTGACTTCATCAGACACCAGAGACCCCCACCCCTTTTTCTGCAGGTAGCCAAATTCAATGGTAGATGTCTACACCTTGGAGGGTTAGCAAAGGAATGAAATGATTTTTCTTGACATTGTGTAAAAAGAAGATAATATGTTCAGAAGGAGCTGAAAAGTAATTTCCTCACAAAGTTGACAGTTGCTCTCTTCATTGTATTATAAAACCAGGAAATAACAAATGAATTGAAATGTTGAGGAAAGAATAAAACAAAGGAGGAAGAGCTGCTGAGTCTTTGGTTGGTTTTCCCCAGAAGCTGACTGTGAGGCAAGGGTTCTAGTGCAAGTAGTTTATTTAGAAGGCACAAACACAAACACCTCAGTAGGAGAATGAGGAAGTTACTGGAGAAGTGAGATGAAGACAAGGTGGCCACTAGAATGCCCAGAAGTGATCAAGGTGAGGAAATACGGGCGGCATATCTATAGCATCTGCCACAGCCTGGGAGGAGAATCACGTTTGAGGCAGAGAGAGAAATTACCTCCCAGAAAAAGATTTGTGTGATTTTAGAAGGGAAGTGTAAGTACCACGATTTAATTTATTCTAAAATTACTCACACTATAGAAATATATTCCTGAGGGTGACACTGTAAGGTTTTTGTCAAAAATAATACTCATTTGATGCTTTGCCTTAAGAAATAATCTGTGAAGGCAAAAAGCAACTGGCAAGCCATAGTCTTTGTATTGAGCATTTTGATTCGCTTTAAATTAATGCAAACCTGGATATCCTCATCTGATCCTATTTTCTTTAGCATGTTAAAAGAATTACATTAACTTATTTGTGCTAAGTGAGAAAATACTCTGAATGAGAAAAAACGTAATGGATTGCATGCTGAGAATAACCTATGGATTAATATTTAAATGTTCTCAAGAGATGATGTCATGACTAAACTCCCTGGAACAGAGAGTATAATGGTATTAGTCATAGATGTTTGGAAATGCTGCTCCAACAACTTTTAACACTGGAAGCTTTTTATTTATAGAAACCCATAATAATTATTGATCCAAAATAACTCAGGTTGTGTCTGAATCTTTCTTAATGTTCTGTGATGGAATGGTATACTTTTTGGCACTTATTTTTTTTTTAGTCTGGTCTATAACCATCATATCTTGATTATTTCACTCTCAGAAAGTTCCTCATAGCTCTGCAAATGTTGGAGAATTTTGGAGCATATCATTTTGACAGGCTAATTTTAATGCCTTAATTTATCCGGGAGAAATGCATATTCACTTTTGCAAAAATACAGGAAGAAATGACTTACTTTTGGAGAACTTTTAAAAAATGACCCACTTGAATATTTCAAACTTAATGTCATTTCTGTGAATCATGCTGAATATAATACTGTAAACTTATAGAGTAGGGTTGAACATTTTTGGTTTTGGGGTAATCTTCATTCTCTCATAGCTTCCTGGTCCACAAATCTGAGCATTTCTCCTTGCTTCCAAGCAAAGAATTCATAGCAGAAGTGAAGTTCTTGATGCTAAAACTTCATTAATTTTATAAACATTATATATATATAAAACATAAAACATTCACTAGTACACTATGAGAATAAGCCACAAAACTATTTTAAATTAAACCACACTTTAAATAATTTAGCCAAGTACTGTTCATACAGGAAGCCTTGATGTTTGATTTTAAGCACATGAGCATATCTTTAGGTTGCCAATATTCTTCTAGCAATAATTAGGGACTAGTTCGGGAGACTGCATTATTGGTTCATCATAGGAAAAAGTTATAGAGAGCATTGAGTTATAGAATCTTATTATTCTGTGGCCTTTTAAAAAATTTTAAGGTTCTGATTATTTAGAAATATGTAACTAAATTTCCTCCTCTTCCTTTTAAAAATCCTTTATTGCTGAGTTTCTACGAACTGTTCTATGAAATCTGCAATTATCGTCAGTGGTACTTCGTAAATGTACCATTATTAAAACCAGCCTTGAAAAACAGACAGAGGTTTCTATACAAGGGGTTATGTAGTTAATAATTTCTTCAGGAAGGCATTCCTGTACTATGTCTATATTATTATCAGGAGTCTCTTTGTCAGTTAATATATATTTCACACATAAGGCCTAACACTTTTGGAGATGCCTTCTGAGTTGGCGACCAAGCTAATATTACAGAGCAGGGGTGTCAAACTCATTTTCACTGAGGGCCACATCAGCCTCACCGTTGCCTTCAAAGGGCTGAGTGTCATTTTAGGACTGTATACATGTAACTACTCCTTAACCATTAAAGAGCTGAAATTACATTCAGCCCTTTGAAGGCAACGGTGAGGCTGATGTGGCCTCTGGTGAAAAGGAGTGTGACACCCCTGAATATAGAGTGAACTGTAACAATCTGTCCCTAGAATCAGACAGATTCTGTCAGTTGCCTGAAATAATGAATTCTTTAAAAAATATGTATTTTTATAGCTTCCCATTCAGGCATGCAAGAAATGTTCAATGTGCATTTGCTGAATTAGTGTTTTTGTTGTTGTCATCGTTAAATAATAAAGAGCAAGTCTCTAGATCCACCCACCAATTTATAGGAAATACAGCAGGCAGAAGAACATGTTAAGCTATCCCAGAGGAATTCAGTCAGCAAAATCCAGATCATGGGAGATGGCACAGATAAACAATCCAGTTTTATCAGCAAATTGTAAAAAGAAAGAAAAGAGGTAGACAGGGAACCTACAGATTAAAAAGAGGCAAAAACTGTGTAAGCATAAGAGGTGAAATTAAACTAAAGTGTTTATGGATGCATGCTTAGGTGATGAAACTATAAAGTGCTGAAGTGATTACCATAAAAGTACAAAGTGGAATCTAATCAACAAAACAAACAAGCGAGCAAAATAGAAGCAGAGACATGGAAATAAAGAACAAACTGACGGTGACCAGAGTGGGGCGGGGGGGGGGGGGGGAGGGGATAAATGGGGAAAGAAGGGGAAGGGGCAAGGCAAGGAGCATGTATGAAGGACCCATGGGCAAATCCAAAGTGGGGAAGGATTGAGGGTGGGAGGTGGGGGTGGGTGGGGTAGGGGAGAGTAATGAGGGGAAATGGGGACAATTGTAATTGAACAAGGAAATTTTTTAAAGAAGTATGGTTACTCTTAGAAGAGGGGGAGCAGATGGAGAGCTTTTGGGGTGGTCAGCTGTGGTTCTTTTTCTGACATGGATGGTAGTTACAAAGGTGTCTTGCCTTACAATAATACCTTAAACACTATGTTTTATGTGGTTTTCTTTTTTAAAGTATTTTTATTGATTATACTATTACAATTTTCCAATTTTCCCCCCTTATCTCCTCTCCACACTGTCCCCACAACCCTCCAGCATTCCCCCCCTTAGTTCATGTCCATGGGTTGTACATGTAAGTTCTTTGAGTTCTCTTGTTTCCTATACCATGTTTTATCTCTCCCCATCTATTTTGTGCCTACTAATTATGCTTCTTCTTCCCTGTACTTTTTTCCCCTATTCTGCCCTTCCCCCTCCCCACTGAACTCCCTCTGTGTGATGTCCATTTCTCTGATTCTGTTCCTGTTCTGGTGGTTTGCTTAATTCTTGTTTTCATTGTTTTTCTTTTCTTTTACATTCATTTGTTGATAGTTGTGAATTTGTTGTCATTTTACTGTTCAAAGTTTTGATCTTCTTTTTCTTAGATAGGTCCCTTTAACGTTTCATAAAATAATGGCTCGGGGATGATGAACTCCTTTAACTTGACCTTATCTGGGAAGCATTTTATCTGCCCTTCCATTCTAAATGAAAGCTTTGCTGGATAGAGTAATCTTGGATGTAAGTCCTTGCCTTTCATGACTTCAAATACTTCTTTCTAGCCCCTTCTTGCCTGCAAGATTTCTTTTGACAAATCAGCTGATAGTCTCATGGGAACTCTTTTGTAGGTTACTATCTCCTTTTCTCTGGCTTCTTTTAGGATTTTCTCCTTATCTTTAATCTTGGGTAACTTAAAGCAAAATATTCAGGGAACCAACAGTGACAGGAAGGAAACCAGGACTCAAAGCAACGATTTGGATCAAAAGAAAGAAATAAACATCTATCCAGAAGAAAAGGAAGAAACAAGAATTTAAAAAAATGAAGAGAGACTTAGGAACCTCTGGGACAACTTGAAACGTTCCAATATCCGAATTATAGGGGTGCCAGAAGAAGAACAACAGCAAGAAGTTGAAAACTTATTTGAACAAATAATGAAGGAGAACTTCCCCAATATGGCAAAGGAAATAGACTTCCAGGAAGTCCAGGAAGCTCAAAGAGTCCCAAAGAAGTTGTTTTATGTGGTTTTCTATAGATGTGTATATACTTAACAATAAAAAGTTTAAGAAATAACAAGAAATACATATATTTTCAAGTTACCAACATGACATCACAACAGGTACACCAGGCACATCAAGATTATAGATCACAGTAAAATGTAGTAAAATAATTAGGAAGTGATGAGTTTTGAGTAACTAACTGTGCATTTAATATAATAGTTTACTTAACTGTAAGTTTACATGATTTAGTTTTTAATGATAGCTGCATTTAACAAGTAGCTCACAAAATTCCTAGAACTTTAACAACCAGCTTGAACAAGCTAAGGATGAGCTACTCCAGCACACTCCCGCCTGTACCCGAACAGTTCTCCTGCTTTCTTACATTTGAAAAAAATGCCTAGTTTTCAAATCAGGCTTGGCTGGTGTGGCTCAGTGGGTTGAGTGCCAGCCTGTGAACCAAAGGGTTGCCGGTTCAATTCTCAGTCAGGACACATGCCTGGGTTGCAGGCCAGGTCCCCAGTAGGAGGTGCGCAAGAGGCAAACACACATTGCTGTTTCTCTCCCTCTCTATCTCCTTCCCTTCCCCTCTCTCTTAAAAAAATAAATAAATAAATAAAACCTTTAAAATGAAATGCATAGTTGCACAGTTTTAAAAGTCAAATAGTTGTACAATAGTTATAAAATCTGCTAGACTCTCCTTCGCTTCCCCCCATGTTCTTATCCTTAGAGGTAACCATTTCAATTCTTTTAATTTAACTGATTGTGTCTTTACATGCCTGTCTTCTTATAAAGACACCAATTCTGTTGGATTATGGCCCCACCCTACTCTAGTATGATTTCATCTTAACTAATTACATCTGCAACAACTCTATTTCCAAATAAGGTCACATTCTTAGGTACTGGGGGTTAAGCCTTCAAATCATCTTTTCTGGGGGACGGAAAGGAGCACAATTCAACCCATAACAGTGGGGAAGGAATCTGGTATTCTAATTGCTTCTTAAGCAGATTTTCAGCCAATTCTTCCTCCTTTACCCCTCACTTCCAAATGTAAACACTTTGCTGTTGCCAATTCCCGAGGCCTTTGGAGGGCCCCACAGGGTAAACTGGTTTGCTTTTTAGCTTATCTCAAGGCCAGTGTAAGATACAGTTTTCTCAGATCTGCTATGTCAACTACCACTCATATGTTTTCCAACCGACAAAATTTTGGTGCTACTTCCTCTGATTTCTACCACTGACGGTTTGTCTTTAAAAGAAAAACCTCTTTACTGTTATTTTAGTGGGCTTGAAGGGGAAGCATTTTTAGTCAGAAGTCCTTCCACATGTATCTTCATTCTGTCCTTCTCAAGCGGTACCTTCTTCCTGAGCTCTCTTGCATCTCAAACCACAACCAAGCTCTTAAGGGAAAGATTTCTGTAATTGCTATATATGTGAATAGTGAAGGGATAGAAAGAGATGGAGTAGGGGGAGACAGAATTGTATGTGACCTATTCAAAGCCCATACTCTCTAATGCCACTCTGCCTCTGTGAGAGAGGCAGAGTGGTGGCCACTCAGAAAGAGGATGATGGGAAAGCAATTCGACAATGCGTATGAACAGCCCTAAAAATATTTCAAGTCTCTGATGCTGTTAAGTGGTCCTACTCTCAAGATTCTATCCTAAGGATATAATTCAATAGAATGAAGTGACAATGTGGACTTTCACTTAGGAGAAAATGGTAGACGAAATGTTCCACAAAACCTGCCCACTGCAAAACCATAGAAACCCTACCTAAAATATAAAAAGAAATCCCCATCTTTTAAAAACTACAGCTGAGCTTGTAAGAAGGAAAAGAGGAGCGAAAAATAAACAGGGAGCTGCAAACTAGCATGGTAAGTGACTGATAACCCTGAGCCCAATCACCACTCCCAGGAACCTCAAATCTCAGGTCTTGATGACCTCATGTTTGCGGGAGACACCATCTTGGGCTCAGGGAAGGTAGAGAATTGGCACGGAGACTTCTGCATACAGCCAGATGCTCTGAGGACACTAAGATGAAACCAAATGGAGATAAACTGTGGGAGAGTCAATCTGCTTCAGTTGTGGCCACAGAGCACAAAATACAAGGAGAAAAATCTTAAAAGTTGACAGAGAGGAAAGAGAGATCAGCTAAAAGGAACGACCGGACTGGCAATCACAGTGGAACAATAATTTAAGATTGCTAAGAGAAAACCACTGTCAATGTAGAATTTGATATCTACTTAAATTATGTACACTGTATTTAAAAGTAAGGGTGAAATGAGGACATTTTCAGAAAATCCCAAACTGAACTGAGTTATCACCAAAGGATACTCGTTAAAGGAGTTTCTAAGAGTATATGTTAGGATAAAGAAAAAATGACCCCAGAAGAAGTTTGAGATTTATAAAACAACAATAATGTCTAATTTAGAGGTTAAAAACAAGGTGGTGCTAAAATATTGGATAATAATAACTTTTAAGACAAGAAGATGGTGGTGGTTAGCATTCTGACACCCTTGGGTGGTGGAGCTATTTTGATGTAGACTTTGAGTACACATGCTAAAATTTAAGAGTCATCACTAAATAAAAATAGAGCATATAACTTCCAAAACAATAGAGAGGAAAATGTGGAATCAATCTGAAAGAACACAGGAAAGGGGGGAAAAGACAATGGAAAAAGCAGGAGAGAGCGCATGAAATAAAATGCTAAAGATAATTCCATATATCAACAATTAAAATGAGAATAAAGTATAAATGGTCTAAACTCACTAGTTACAACAAAGATATCCCCGAACTGACTGAAAACAAAACAATCCAGACATCTGCTGTATCCTAGAGGAAGCCTAAAACACAAAGACGTGGTACATCAGGATAACTAACATTAGCTACTGTAATGAACAACCTCTAAACTCGCTGGGGCTTTAACACAACAAAGTTTATTTCTTGCTCACATCACAGCCCATCAGGTCCGGTTGCTTCTCTGGGTGTCACCCTTTCAATCAGTGACATAGGAGTCTGGGATCCTTTAATCCTAGTTCTGCCACTTGGGAGTTCTTTGCCTGCAGACATGTGAACAGGGGAGACAGCACACAGAAGATCACACATGACATTTTTGCCAAGTCTAGAAGTGGCATATATCACATCTGCCCATATTCCTCTGGTGGTTCCAACATAATTACAAAAAGAGCTGGAAAACGTAGTCCTGTGTTCACAGGAAGAGAAAATGAAATGAGTGAGCACCTAGCCAGTCTCTGACACACAACAAGGTTGGAAATAAGAACAGACGCAGAAGGATATGGCAGGCAGACGATAAGCAGAGGAAAGCTCGAGTCGTTCTGCTCACATTGGACAAAATATTCTTCAAGGCAAAATGCATTAACAGGACTAATGATAATAACTACATAAAGATAACAGATTCAATTCGCCAGAAAGAGATGTAGCTAATGACATCTTCAAATTACAGCAAAAATTGACAGAATTATTAGGAGACACTGACAAACTCACAACCACAGGATGTAACATATGCCCTGCTTAGTCACTGATGTCACACAGACCAAAAATGAATAGCATATAGAAAATATAAATAATATATCTAACAAGCTTGATCAAAAGGACACATATAGGAAGACGTCTTCAATTAGTAATTAATTGCACCTTGGATAAACCTCATTGGGCTGTGATAATGCCACGGCACAATGCTGAAAATAGGACATGTATAGAATCTTGTATCCAGTGACAGAGAATGCACATTTTTCTCTCTCTACACTGGATGCTTCTTTCTCTTCTTCCTTAAGAATGCAAGAATCACTTACCCAAACTGAACATATACTTGCCTATAAAACCAGCCTCAAAAAATTTCCCAGAATCAGCATCACCCAAATCGTGTTCTCTGATTACAGTGGAATTGTTAAAAATAAATAACAGAAAGATAACCAAAAGAAAGAAAACTGTGTATGAAGACGTTTACTCTAGTGTTAATTACCTACAATAGTGAAAAATTAGAAGCACTAAAATATCCAATGATATGGGTATGTCTAAGTAAATTATGCTTCATCAACCCAATGGGTTATTATGTGGCCATAAAAATTATTTTTAAGTGGACTATGTTTAATGTACAACATTAAGTGAAAATTTTAAATCTACAGGGGCGGTAGGATCTGGTTTCTCTTCAGATTATACAAATCTTTTGCCTTTTTAAATCTACAGGGGTGGGCAAACGTAGGTTTACAGTTATAATACAAATAATACAATAATTAATAACAAATAATGCAACAGTAAACTGTTTCACATACAACTGTAAACCTACTTTAGCCACGCTTGTATGTTATTTATGATTATAATCATGTGAAAGCCTGTGTACATTTAGACAGATTAGATATAAACAAATGAAAACATCTGTTATATTATAGTGATGAGATAACGTGCAGTTCTACTTTTAAAAGGATTTTCTATGATGCAGTTACACTGTTTAATGCAAATAAAAAGAAGCAGTAGAAGATAATCTCTGGCAGTTGATGCTAATTATGTCTTAATATCCATTATCCTCTTCTTTTTTCCCTCAAAGATTTTATGTATTTATTTTTAGAAAGAGGGGAAGGGGAGAGGGAGAGAAACATCAGTGTGTTGTTACCTCTTGTGTGCCCCCCTACTGGGGACCTGGTCTGCAACCCAGGCATGTGCCTTGACTGGGAATCAAATTGGTGACCCTTTGGTTCACAGGCTGGCACTCAATCCACTGAGCCACACAAATCAGGGCTATCCTATTCTTTTACAACAACAGAATTTTAGTTTGATACATAACTGCCCAAAATAAGAGTATATTTCCTGGCCTCCCCTGCAGCTGGGAGGAATACAGCTGGCATTACGATGGGACAGAGGCATAGCTAATACAAGAAGTGGCTGCCCTTGAACAGACTCTTTAGTCTGTTTTTCCTGTGTCATTTTCCTTCATCTTGTTACCTTAAATCTCCCTTAGCTTTGTTATTGCACATACTATGGGTAGACTGGATCTGTTATGCATTTGATTGAAATAGGGACTGCTTCATAATTTAACAAATGAGAATATGTATGCCTCATGAGGTAAGTACATGTTTTCTATTCAACCAGTGTCCAGAACAAGCTCTGAAAACAAGGGGATTATCTATCCCGCTTGGAGATCAAATGAGGATATATTAATATTGAAGAGTGCATGTTTATGTTGAATATATTCTAGTGGGAATCGCACACGTTTACTACAATATTCTTTATCATTTAAGAGAATGTTTTAGCAGAGAATGAGATCCATTTATAGGCTGCTTGCCTGAGTTAAATCAGTGATCAACCTCCACATTTTAAATGTTAAACAAAATGAAAAATTGTATTTTTAAAGTTAAATAAATAATGTACCTTGTTTAACTATGATGGTCTCTGGTAAGGTTTGATATAATTCAATAGCCTAAATCACAAAAATATCAATCATTTGTACTCTATCAGGAAGGAGAACTTATCAATTCAGAAGGAAATTGATAAATATTATTCAAAACAGTCTTCATACTTGAAAAATATCTGAAGTACAACATTAAAGCAGATGCAACACTCTGTCCCAAGTGCTTACGATGCTCAGTAATGGTTAGGTATGCTATATATCACGCTGGCCGTAGCAACAAATTCATTATTAATTTTATTATAATTGAGAATAGGTCAATCACAAGCTGTTCTGTAAAAACAACGTGCTACTAAAAAAAAAAAGACACTGGAGGCTGACTCTGCAGAAGCCTTTTATTCTGAGAGCTCTAATATTTATGCTAAACATAGCCTGGTTAGATATTTGTTAACAATGAAGGAAAATTAAAAATTGAAAAATGTTCCAGGGATTAATTTACTCATCATTTCTCAAGCAAAACTGTATCTAGCTAGTCGGAGGGCATCTAGTTGAAATAATTTATTCAGATTAAAATTCTGTCAGTAAAAAATATTTGTATCCATGGTAATACAAAAAGGCTTAAAAAATCTGTCACGCGTTTGGTTAAGAAAGCATACCGAGGCCTTGTTTATAGTCTGTTTTCCTTTAGGACTCATATTTAAATCACTTATAGACAGATAAGCAAATCATGAAATAACTTGGTTTTCTGTTAATGAGCTGTGCACTGACGTGGTGGAAAATGATGAGCACGCATCTGTCCATGACAGGCTCATGGTCCCTTTTTGTTTTTTTTCCAATTTGTCATTCGATTTCAGTTCCTTAATGTCCAGTGTCCAAAGGTGAGGAGCACACAATCGTCTGTTGGTACTTTTCGTCTCCCGTCTCTCATTGAGGTTCCTAGGTAGAATTATACATAAAAGTGGAAAGTGTTTTATATTTGGTTTTCACTACTTTATGTTTTTATATTTGACTTTTTATACTTAGCCTCATCTCAAAAAATGTGTAGTGTATTTTTAACAGATTACAAAGTAATACATTAATATATATGTGTTCATTGTAAATATTCCTACAACATAGGAGTATACTGAAGCAGAATTTGTGCAGTATGGATTTTAAGAAGTTCAGATAGAACTGGCTTCCTCTTTGAGAAATGTACCATTAGGACTGTGTTGACTCATCAGTGTCAACATACAGAGGGTTGTTTTCTTTTTTTGTTTGTTTTTGCCAGCTCATGAGGTATTGATCAGGTTTAAGAATTTCAAAAATATGTGTTACCAAGAGAAATGTAGCTTTATACTATCATCCAAGGTAATAACAAAGGTTTTTCAGCCTTGAACTTGTAGATTAAAAAAATTCTACTTATGGATGTAGAATTATTTACAGTTTGCATATTGTCTAAACGATGAATTCAGTACAGGTTAAACTTACAGTCCCCACAGAAATGTTTCTTTCTCTTGCCATTCCACAAGCTTTTTTCATTTTTTCAACTTTCATTTCAGCTTGCTTGGATCGACAACCCAGATGTTTAATCTGACTTTGCTATTGGTAGGGCCGATATAAAGTTTGGCTCCTTGACACATACGAACTGTACAATATCTGTATTGTAGACAGAAAAATTGCACAAAATAAAATTTAAATATATAGCAAGTTCCTAATTCTCTTAAAGCATCCTCTAGCAAATGTATCATAGACCTCAGTACTTGCGGCAATACTGCATGTATATTTTTAAGCCAGAGTTATCATTTCTGTTTGAGTGACATAGCACAGTTCTTTACCTGCCATGATGACAGTGATGACGATAATGATGAAAATTATAAAACATCGTATCAATTTAAAATCAGTCTTCCTGGAAAATACCATGTAGTAGCCATTGGATTTTTTTTTTACTATATACTAACACAAAAAGGTATTAAATGTCATAATGGATGAAAAAACAAACTTTTTAAAATCAGTGTCAGACTCAGACATAGTTGGTAGCATGCCCACAGTCCGTCACCTTGGCCTTACCACTGCAGGGCACATAGGCCCGACTTCCACCTGCTAGCAGGGGCCTTACTCAGCCTGAGAGCTTTCTTGTGAAAACAAAAACCCATGTGCGGGGAAACTGCCCGAGAATTAACACCCTCTCTTCCTAAGCAACCCTTAACCAATGACTAATGGGCATCGGTGTATAGCTGTCCTAACTCCTTTGCCCCTGTGGGATGACTGGAGTTGTGTGTTCTATAGGGGTTCAGACATTCCCAGGAGAGATTATGCTCCAGTTACCCACAGGGGTAACTTGCTCGCTGACACACCCAGTTTTGGCTGCCTGCCCTTTTGTTTCATTCCTCCACCCCATCTCGTCAGCGGTTCCCGGGATTGCCTGTCAAACTACTCATACTCAAATCCCAAAGTAAGGCTACATTCAAAGAATTCTTAAAAAAAAATACTTTTTACTCTTCAATTGGTTTAGAATTTGGCTACTTATTTGGCTCTTTAAAGCGACTTATTCTTGGATAATCAGTAGCATGCACCCAAATAGCAAGGAGTCTAGGGTTACATATGGTGGCAGAGAAAATCACACCATTTATTTGACCTTGGTGGTAATAGGGTTAAGTTCTATATTCAGTGCTTATATGGATGAGCTAGTGTAAATCTATTTCATGACAGACCAGACCGCCTATACCCTGTACCAGGCCATCCGTCTGGCAAATGTATGGTCTTGATCATAAAAATAAATGGACTAAATTACGTTATTGAGTCAGCACCACTCATCTCTTCTCCTGGAAAAAAAACAAAAAAACAAAAAAAAACAACCAGTATGTTTGTGTGACAATGGGTCACCAGCGTCTTCTTCAGGTACTAAAAGAGTATTTTTCATTTCAAATATGACTGTGTGAAAATGGACTGCCAATAGGTCCTTTTCTGTCTTATTATCTCTTTTTCTTAAGAAAGCAAGCTTAATCTGTAAACAAGATAGACTAGGTGAGACTTGGTAATGGAAAGAAAAAAGAAATATAATTGGAGCAGTCATATTCTGTTCATGTTGCTTCAGATCATAATACAGTCTATTTTGCTACAACATGCATTTCTATCATGTGAATTGGCTCACATGCTACTTGGTAAAGAAGGGAATAATGTCACTGTAATTTATATGCAATTTATCTTCAGCAAGGGGCCCAGTACAGCAAGAGCAGAATTGTAACCTTCAGCAGAAAGGAAAACGTCCTTAGCTCTGTGCAGCATAGGCAAAGGGAGCCCTTCTGGCTGTATTTTAAAAACAACAATTAGCATCTGCACCTAGGGCTCTCTCCCTGGAGAGGGGCCCCACTCCCACACTATCCACCTTTACAGTCTCCACCCTACACCCCACCTTGGGTGGTTCTTGGTTCAAGGCAAGTCAAACTGCCTCTCATGTCCACTTAAAAGGCAACCACACTGGACTGGGGCTCCACTTCCATCTGCACCAACTCAGTGCTTACAACTTGCTCTAATTCAAGAGTTGTGCCCTGGCTGGTGTGGTTTAGTGGATTGAGCGCCAGCCTGAAAACCAAAGGGTTGCTGGTTTGATTCCCAGTTAGGGCACATGCCTGGGTTGTGGGCTAGGTCACCAGTGAGGGGTGCACAAGAGGTAACCACACATTGATGTTTCTCTTGGTTTCTTTCTCCCTCCCTTCCCCTCTGTCTAAAAATAAATAAATGAAATATTTAAAAAAAAGAGTTGTTAGCATTCCTACCCTGTTGTACATGTTAAATATTTGCTGTGGGGGCCTCCAGCTATCCTGAACTGCCTGTCTGGTGATACGAGTTATCTCCCCATGTACCAGTTGTCCTTTTTGTTGGTGTTCTGTTTACAAAGTTGCACAAGTTTTGAGCAATCTGCCCCAACCCTATTTTTCCCATATGCCCTATTTTTTTTCAGTCCTCACTTGAAGATATGTGCTTATTGATTTTAGAGAGGGGGGAAGGGAAGGAGAGAGGGGGAGACACACCGATGCGATAGAGAAACACTGATAGGCTGCCTCTCGTAAGCACCCCAAGGACTGAACCCACAACCCAGGTATGTGTCCTGAGTGGGAATCCAACCTGCTACCTTTCAGTTTGCGGGAGGATGCCCAACCAACTGAGCCACACTGGCCAGGACCCTATACCTTCCATGAGCCATTTGGCACAATGTGCCCATTTCCAGTAATGTCCCTGGGATTGTAACCCCAGTGAAGGATCACTTTTACCTAACTTCAGAAACAACACGTAGCTGGTCCTGAAGCATGTCTTCTGTTTGTGGTCTCTGTAACAGATACTTCATTTCTTTTCACAGACAGTTTGAGATTATTCCAAATTTTGCATACTTAACTATGTCATACACCATCCTTGTCCTGGGAATGTCATTGAGGCATACTCTTCTCCAACTGTTATTTCTTCCACCAGAAGATGCAGGGATCTTATCCAGTAGGCTACAGGGAGGGGCAAAAGTAGGTTTACAGTGTGAATATGCAAAACATAGTTTATTCTTATATTATTATTTACTAATTATTGTATTGTTTTCCATAAGAACAACTGTAAACCTACTTTCCCCACCCTGTATATGGGGAAAAACAATGAAAAAGGATTGGTTGTAGATGCTCTAGAACAGAGGTGTCAAACTCATTTTCACCAGGGGCCACATCAGCCTCGCAGCTGTCTTCAAAGGGCTGAATGTAACTTTAGGACTCCTCCTTAACAGTTAAGTGAGAGGTTGGCACTGCTGCTGGGTAGAAACAAGGTGCCAGGTCGGATAAAACAAGGTGGAGGGCCAGATTTAGCCCGTGGGCCTTGTGTTTGCCACCTGTGCTCTAGAATGTTTTTTAGATATATTTCCCAAGGTTCCACTCAAATGTCACCTCATTCAGAAAGCATTCCTTTGTCACATCTCTGAATTTTATTGGCATCTCTCTTCTATGACTCTTATTACTGACTACCTGATGCTTTAGTTGTATCATGCATGGAATACCACACTCACTAAATGTTTCTTTAATACATAAACATTTTAATGGCAAATATAACTCAGATAAATTGAACTCACAATGACCCTAAAAACTGATAATAGCTATGTGATCTTCATTCCTGGTAGTGCTCCTTCATGACATGCGTGGGTTGAGATGACATTTGCAGAAATCTTTTTAGAAATGAGTTCATCTCTGGTGCTAAGTGGCGAATTGCGTTATTATCATTTGAAACACTTATAGAAATCACACTTTTTAAGAATTTTAAAATGTAAAATTAGGAATTAAAAATGCAAAGGCAAACATATAATTAATTCAACCTCATAAATGCTCATTTAGCAGCTACGGGCAGGGAGGGAGGATCCATGATGCCAGGAAATGGAGTAACAGCTGGGCAGTTAGGGTATAAGGGCCCCCCCACACACGCACTCTCTTCTCTCACACATGCAGGCAGTTTTCCCTTTGTATTATTTAGGCATGCATAAGTTTTAATTATCACCATTTAGTCAAATAAGCCCAGTCCTCCAACAACATGGTTCAAATTTCAGTTACCACAGTATAATTGAGTAATTGCATCAAGTACAAACTCTGCTGCTACCTCTTCAGTCCACAAATCACTGCATAAATAACAGATGTGTTTGGTGATTAGTGACAAATCATGTCACTTCTCTCAAAGTGTGTCAATGATCGGTCACTGCGGATTTGTTATTTAGTTCACAAAAACAGCCAAGTATGTAGTTGTGTCGCCTCTTTGTCTCCCAGTGATGAAAAAAAAATCAAAAGAGGTAACAGCCAAAAAAGAAACAAAAAGTGGTAATGCTGGAAGTATAATCCAAATAGAATGTAAATGGAATTTTAAAAGAAATAGGGGACCTGGGGCGGGGACACTGTCATCACGGAAGAGACTGTAAGAGGCAGCTGGAGGAAGTTGGTGAAGGTGAAGTTATCAACACAAATGAGGAAAGTGGCTGTAACAAACAGGATTAAGCAGTTGCAGAGGAAGTGACGCTAGCAAAAAAAGACACTTCACAGTACAGGAACTGAGATATAGCACAACGTTTAAAGGCCAGAGGAGAGAATGTTGGTGGGTGATCCACACTCAGAAAGAAGTATGACAATTTGCCAAGGCACAGAGAAGATGTTCACTGTGTATTGTAAGTAATGTAAGAACAAGAAGGCAAGCACTGTTTAAACTACTCTAGATAAACTGTTTTTTAATAGTTTTGTTGAGATTCATGTCCCATACAATTCACCCATTTAAAGTGTATAATTCAATGGTTTTTAGTATGTTCACAGCTGATAAATTTAAGTTTTTTACAAAGAAATCAAACTTTACTTCTCAATATTTTATAGTATATTAAATAAATCTTTCTCTTTTTTAATTTTCCTATATAACAGACAGTAAGAGTGTTTTTAATGTTTTGATGAGGTTTCTTAAAGGCAGGGGACAATCACAATTTTTCCCATTGATTATACAGTTTGCTTTGCATCGTTTCAGTTTGCATGGTCCTTTCCATGGCCCTGCACTACTGTGTAAAGTGAGGACTGCCTGTATATTTTATTTCCTGAGAGTGGAGTAGTAAACTGGGGAGACATCTCAGAACAGTCAATGATCTGCTCTGCACTTATTAGCTATGTGACCTTGGGCAAGTTTTAAAAAATCTCATTAAACTCAGTTTTTCTCATCTGTTAAAGGGTCCCCTAACTTATAAACTTGAAGGTTAAAGGAGATTATACTATGCGTATAAAGAGCTGAAAACTATGCTGTGTCCATAAAGGGCTCAATAAATATCAGCAATCATCATATCTCCTCCCTCTACCAATATATCCTCCTGGAGACTTTTTCTATGACACCAATCCTTGGCATAGTCACAGCCTGCAAGTATGAGCACCATGTCCTTAGCAAAGACAGTTGGCACACCCAAGCTCTACTTATTTCCTGGGCCAATGCCCTAATCTTCTAGGTTGAGGCTTCGAGAGGAAGCGAACAGAACTGGGGGTCCCTACAGCACTGGACTAATTTCATGTTTCACATTGAAGCAACTGAGTGAACAGTTAAGGCCATACATTATTATTATGAGCTAGAATTTTGGGATCCCTTGTTCCTTACAATGTGTAAAATAGGGTAATAACAGTACCTACCTCTTAGGGTTGTTATGAGACTAAAAGGTGCTGGTATTACAGCTATGTGCCACATAATGATGTTTAGGTCAACAGACTACCTATATGATGGTTGTCCCATAACATTACAGTGGAGCTGAAACATTCCTATCACTGAGTGATATCGTAGCCGTTGTAAAACCATAGCACAATGCGTTACTCACACGTTTGTGGTGATGCTGTGAACAAACCTACTACACTGCCAGTTGTATAAAAGTGTAGCACATACAATTATAGTAGCAAGCTATACCATGTAGATTTATGTTAAGGAGCCATGTTGGACACCTTCCTTTAGTTTACCATCCTGTCACCAAGGCCCATTCCCTTAAAAATTTTTTTTTAATTGATTTTTTAGAGAGAGAAGGGGGGGGAGAGAGAAACATTGATTGATTGATTTGTCCAGTTATTTATGCACTCATTGATTGATTCTTATATGTACCCTGACCAGGGATTGAACCTGCAACCTTGGTATATCGGGACAATGCTCTTACCAACTGAGTTACCCAGCCAGGGCCAAGACAGACTGCTTTTATTCTCTAACTATCTTTTGCATCTCCAGTCTCACAGCCCTAAACCAAGATACCACCATCTCTCCGAAAATACTGCAGTAACCTCCAAACTAGGAGAAGGCTGTTGCTGTCCTCTTAATCCACACTCTGCATTGCTGCCACACGGATCTCCTCACTCATTAGATTCGATCACCTCATTACACTGTGCTAGCTTCTAGTTGTGCACAGAATCAAAACTAACTAACTAACTAACTAACTAACTAAATATCTCACTATGGTTGAAAGCCCTGCTTGGTGATCTCTTCCCAGCCCTCTGGCCTGACTACATGCCACACTCTCTGTGCTCTCTCTCCTCCAGTCCATGGACCTGCTCTCAGGCTCTGCATTTCCTCTTGCCACAGCGTCTTTGCCTTGGGTATGCCATCTCCTTAGCCCCAGACTGAGGTTGTGACCCATTGTTGATCTCCTACCCATCAACTATTTCTCACTTCTCCCTTTCTCCTGGAGCCCTGACTTTTTTTCTAGGTATAGAACAGCAACATGCTCCGGGAAGGAGGGCCCCAGCATATGAACCGTGACCCAGTTCTGACCAGTAGGGCCTGAGGGGAGGTCTGTTGGTGTCTTCTGGGAGAGAGTTTTCTTAAGATAAAAAGACTCAAGGAGTCTCCTTCCTGCCTTTGAAGGTAGTTGAGAATGTGATAGTCATCTTGTTACCATGTGAAGGAAGCCAAGAGAAGTAAGTACAGAGAAGTTGACTCAGAACCCTGATGTCCATGAGCTGCTTGCTACATTAGCTAGTCCAGGACCCTCCTATCTGGGGACTTGATTGATACATGGGACAATAAATATCCTTTATTGTTTAAGCCTCTTGTGGCTGGAAATACTCCATTATTTATAGCAGAAGGCACCCAAACAATAACAGGATCTTCATTATTAGGTCAAATCCCCGTGCAGTCTCTTAGCACCATGTATTTATTTTTGATTTTTTATTGAGATAAAATTGAGATAATATAAAATTCACCCACTTAAGCATTTTGAAGTGTGCAATTCAGTGGTTTTTAGAAGTTCACATCGTAAGTCACCACTGTCTAATTCCAAAACACTTCCATCACACAGAAAAGTAACCCCACATTCCTTAGCTATCACTCCCCAGACACAAAAAGCCACAGATTGCATGATTCCATTAGTACGAAATCTCCAGAATGGGCAAATTCTGAGACTGAAAGCGGATTAGTGGTTGATAAGGGCTGCAGTGATGGAAGAACAAGGAGTGACTGCTTAATGGATGTGAGGTTTCCCTTTGGGGATGACAAAGAGGTTCTGAAACTAGATGGTGGTAATGTGTGCACAACACTGTGGATGCACTTCATGCCACTGAATTTCACTTTAAAATGGCACGTTTTAGCCCTGGCTGGGTGGCTTAGTGGGTTGGAGCATTGTCCCGATATGACAAGGTTGTGGATTTGATCCCCAGTCAGGGCACATACAAGAATCAACCAACGAATAAATAAGTGGAACAACAAATCAATGTTTCTCTCGCTCTCAAAAAAAAACCCCCACAAATAAAAAATTAAAATTAAAAAATAAAACAGTACATTTTATATTGTGTATATTTTGCCACAGTAAAAAATGTATGATTCTTGGAGGATAAGGTCAGAAGGCTTTTTGTTGTTGTTTGTACATTTTCAATATCCAAACCTAAATTCCTTACTTTCATGCGACCTTATAAGGTGACAATGTCTGTTTCATCAGTTATTTTGAATTCCTGGGGAAAGACATTCATCTTCCATAAGTTGTTCATGAAACTTCTTCTTCCCCATTACTTTGCAAGCATCAGTGGATGCCTATAAATAGAATAGAAAATAGATTCTTAAAATAGTAGTATAATAGTAATAATTATTATTGCGCACTTCACATATTTTTCTGACAAGTACGTCAAATATTGTTCCTTTCTTCTAGCAGCTTGCTATTTAACAAATGGATTATGTTTACAAGAATATTATACAGGGATTTAAAAAACCACTTAAAATTTGTCCCCATAACCACATCTACAGTTTGAAGAAGTAGCTAGAGGAGTAGCTGAGTCTACGGTTTTTGAAGGATCAGTTTTTAGAAGATGATTTTTACCCCTTAAAAACAAAACAAAACAAATCTGTGATGCCATTTGTGGTGTCCATGCAGAGAACACTTACCTGGTTATTAAAAAGGCTAGCCTAGGTACTGCAATGAAAGGTGTTATTGGGCCAACTCTCTCTCTTTTTTTTTTTTTTAGATTTTATTTATTTATTTATTTATTTATTTGTAGAGAGGGAAAGGAGGGAGAGGGAGAGAGAAAGTGAAATCAATGTGCGGTTGCTGGGGGTCATGGCCTGCAACCCAGGCATGTGCCCTGACTGGGAATCGAACCTGCAACACTTTGGTTCGCAGCCGGCGCTCAATCCAACTCTCTTTTATGTGTTACTTCATATATGGCCTTGGAATGGAACCACGTATGTTTCAGATTGCTCAGACCTCCCTCTCCTTCAGACTTCATTCTCAGGAGCCAAAGATTGGCAAACAAAGGGTGTTGTTGTTTTTTTGTTTTGTTTTGTTTGTTTGTTTTTTTACATTTGGTACTCAAAGAAAGCACCAGAAAGGGCAAAGGTAGAAAAACCAAAGAAAATACTGAGGCCCAAATCCCATCTGGCTCTATCTGTACTAAACTCTTCCACGCACATCAATCCTTGCACTAAGAGCTATACACAGACTGTGAGTAGAGCTTTAAGTACTCCCCACCCTCCTTCCCACTGCCCATAAGTATGTGCTGTCTCTTCCAACCCATATTTGTATTACATATCTGTGTTTCTGGCCACAGAGGGTATGCTTATGTGAAGGGAGACTGGTGTACATGAAAATTCAAATATCTTTTGATTCCAAATCAGTCTCTCTTTCCCTTTGTATCTCTAAGTATGGGAACTCTGTGTTATATAATGCTGATATAAGACCACAGAGGAATGATTGAGATAGGATTGAAGTTCAGAATCTGTTCTTTTTACTTAACACACAATACAACAGCAAACCTGTTGTATTTTCTATCCCAACTCTCACTTTTATCTACAATAGTCCTTTTTTTTTATTCTAAAGCTTAGAACACAGACATACATGAAAAATGAAAGAAAATACATGGTGGGGCAAAAGTAGGTTTACAGTTGCGAGTATGCAAAACACAGAGTCTGTTCTTATATAATTATTTATTAATTATTGCATTATTTTTCTTTTTAAAAAATATTTTATTTCTTTTTAGACAGAGGGAAAGGGAGAGAGAAAGAGAGGGAGAAAAACATCAACGTGTGCTTGCATCTCGCATGCTTCCTACCGGGGACCTGGCCTGCAACCCAGGCATGTGCCCCAACCAGGAATCAAACCAGCAGCCCCTTGGTTTGCAGGCTGGTGCTCAATCCAGTGAGCCATACCCGCCAGGGCTATCGCATTATTTTTCCATGCAAACGACTGTAAACCTACTTTTGCCCCACTCTGTATTCAAATGGTTGTGTGTAGTTTTATTCCTAATGTAATATAGTAAAAGGACAGAAATAGTTTACTAAAAATGTGGTGAAACCTTCCTTTAGGCAGATTGTTTTCATTTTTCATTTCATTAGTTTCTTTATACACTATGGATCTAAACAAAAGGCAGTATTGGCACATATCTCCATTATGCTTTCCTGTAATTAATTTTCTGTGGGTTCTAATTAGCCATTCCCACAGGGACACTAGAAGTAAAAACAAATAGTTACACACTAAAGAGGTCTGAAAAATCATTTAATTCCTGTTTTGAGCATTTCTTTGGATATTATTATATTTTACTTTAGATCAAGTTATTTGAAAACGTATTTCTTGTTAGTTCCTCTGAACTCTACTTCACTCAGCCAATCCCCACCAATCTCCCCACGCCCCAGATTCTTTATTTGCACAGGGCCTCACAGAGGCCCATCCTAGTCTCTGAGGCAGAAAACCTTCTGTCTGGCAGCACAGGGTAGTTTTGCTGCCCTCTTGTGACAGAGGTTTGAAAAAAGTTTGCCCTCGAATAGCCAAGATGTTCTTGCCCATACATCTGCCCTGTATGGCCAAAATCAGGAAAGTCCTTCTGGATAGGAAGCGGGGAGGTGGGTGGGGGTGGGGAGGAGAGAACTCAGTCCCCCCAAAAAAGGGAAAGGTGAAAAGTAGGCAAGGATTCCAGGATAGCAGCTAATCACACTAGGATTCAAGAGGCAGGTTCCTTTCTTAGTGGGGGACTGAAAGGGTCAGAGGGGGGTATCTATAAATTTGACACCTCCCCTGATACCTGGCATCAATGTGGCCCAGAAGCCCCCACAGCCCTGTGCCTACTTGCTGGCCTAGATCCATACTTGGGCTTATCAAGTTACTCTAATATCTCAAGTCTCATTCCCTGCCCAGCCAGACATTCTCACTCACCAAGGAAGTAATGAGTGGCATCTCTGCACAGGAACCGGTTATTGGTTTGAAACAGTTCAATTATATACAGGCTCAGAATTAATCAAACCACCATAACTGTATCAGAATGTGCACAATACATGGAGAAGGATTCAAGTCTCAGTCCTGTGCCTGACAAGCCTCCCCGAGTTTCGCCTTCTTCTTAGGAAAATGGGAATACCATGTTTACCAGGAGGCCACATGAGAGAACGTATTTAGTGGGGTCCTGACTCGGAAGTGGTGAACAGCCTGAGCTCTGGAGTCAGGCTCACTGAGTTTTGATGTCATTTCCTTCACTTTCTAGTTATGAGACCTTAGGCAAGTTACTTCGTCTCTTTAAAATGAAGATAATAGCAGAATCTACAGTCTAGAGTTTAGGAGAATTAAATGATGATGTACATAAAATGTTTAACATAATACTTGATAATACTCAACAAGGGCAGCTATTATTAATACTAATATTTTTCCTTTTCACATAAATGCACAATCCTCAAGAAGAATGGGATCTTCAATTTAAAATAACAGCTATTGAATGTGAATGTTTACGAACTGTCAGTTACCCAGAGGTGTTCCAGGCCATGGTGGGGGCACCTTTAGAACAGTGCTCATCCAACTATATTGCATCTAGGACCACCTGGGCGTCTTGCTAAATGGCAGATGCTAATTTGGTGGGTCTGGGGTGGGGCCCAAGAGTCTGCATTTTTAAGAAGTTCCAGGGGATGCCAGTGTTGTGGGTCTGCAGACCACCCGTTGAGTAGCAAGGCTTTAGAATATTCTAAATAATAGTTGGTGGACTAACTACAGTGACAACCCTCTGTAAATAAGCATTACTTTGAAAATAGATTATTGAAGTAGATAACAGAGACAAGATCTCTTTTTTGTACACATGGCTATCCAATTGTTCTAGCACCATTTGAAATGCCTTGGCACTTTTGTTGCAAATTAATTGGCCCTGGCTGGTGTGGCACAGTGGATTGAGTGCCGGCCTGGTCCCCAGTTGGGGGTATGCAAGAGGCAACTGATCGATGTATCTCTCGCATATCGATGCTTTCCCTTTCTTTCTCCCTCCTTTCCCCTCTCTCTAAAACTAAATAAAATCTTTAAAAAATCAATTGATCATCTTTGTATAGGTCTATTTCTGAGTTCTCTATTCTATCTCATTGATCTCCATGTCTATCTTTACATTATCACTATACTGTTGGGATTACTGTGGCTTTTTACATCTTGAAATCAGTAGTGTAAATTTTCTAACTTTGCTCTTCTTCTCCAAAATTTCTTAGACTGGCTATTCTACATCTTTTCACTTGTTTTTTCTTGCATGTGTGTGTGTGTGTGTGTGTGTGTGTGAATACATGAAAGATGCTATTGGAAAATAATAAGGAAATGAAACTAGAAGTGGCAATAGAAACGAGAGAAAAGCTGGAATGACAACAATAATCTGCGAAACACCCCTCCTTCGTAAGTGAACTTAGATTAAACATCTGAACGGACTAAAATGGATTTATGTCTTTCATATTAAGAAATAAGTAAACTTAGGAAAGTAGGATCAGTTTGCTAAAGACACAATTTCTACATTCAAAGAGCAAAAGAGTTGAGTAAACTTATAGTGAGAAACATTCCACTTCTATCAACCATTAATCCAAGGGTTACCAGAGTTTGTTTTGGAAGTGAACTAAAGGGAAAAAGGAACCCTAAATTGTTCTCAACAAATTGGGTAGTCCTAATCATTTAAAACCCTTATAATGTTTAGTGAAAAACTCAAGCTGAATGGTATGATTGCATTTTTATAATAAAAAAATTTAAAAATATATTTGTGTATGTTTTCATGAGGAAAAAATAAAGGATATTTAGCACACTATTAACAGTAATCACCCCAGGCGAGTGAAAATTGCAGCACAGTAAAGAAAGGCAAATTTTCCTTTTAAAAAAATCTCCGTGCTATTTTCTCTTTTAAACAGCTACTTTGTAATCTAAATAAAAAATATAAGTTATGATACAGCATTTTTATGAGTTTTAATACACACACAGAGCTTTCCAGTCACGGCGTCCAAGCTTCTCATTTGCTCCAGCCTGGGGACAGCCGGGGCCTCCAGGAGCTGACCCAGGAGATTTTCAGTTCCTGGAAAGGCCCCATTATATAACCTCAGAAAAGCAGCAGTTGATGATATTTTACAGGGCCAACTCTGAGCTTATTCTGTAGATAAATGTGGCATGAACATAAAATAAACATTTACTTCGCATTTGAAGTCATCCTATATAAATGAACATATATTAATGTTTCTGAAACACTACATTGCACATGAAAACACATAATCCATTTACTACATTTCTGAAGCTGAGCTAAATTTTCTCCGACATCGCCTGAGAGCAGAAAAAAAAAGCAGTCTCTTTTCCTTTTCTAATATTCTTCAGAGAATAAAGGCTATACATGCTGGATCCGATCAGACACTGCCAGGCTGTGTGGTCTTCTATCCATAATTCATGCCAGTGCTGATTATTTCAGATGGGCCATACTTTTCATGTAAAATATTTCCAAAGGCTACAGGAAAACAACCTTTGATTTATGGCTTATAAAACGCTAAATATAAGAATGCACACTTTTTTTTTTACTCAATTGCAGTCGCATATAAGGGTCAAAGGAGTAAACCCTGTGTTGTAGATCCTTGCTATTACAAATGTGGCCTGTGGACTAGGAGCAGTGGCCATACCTGGGAGCTGGTTAGGCTCAGTCCATCCCAGATCTACTGAATCCGCAACTGCATTTTAAACAAGATCCTCAGATGATTCCTCTGCTGTAGACACAATTTTGCTGAATATTCGTGAAACTTAAAAGTATAAGAGCTCACATAAAAAAGGATAAATATTTTAAAAGCTCATTTCCAACAGTTCAGCGTGGCTTTTCTAAATATGCTACCAGGGCTGAAGAAACAATGATAAAGTGTCATTAGACAAAATTGCATCAAATGTGCTGCATACTTTTTAAAGGATTTTATTTATTTATTTTTAGAGAGGAGAAAGGAGGTAGAAAGAGACTGAGAGAAGCATCAATGTGTGGTTGCCTCTTACATGTCCAGCCCCGGGGACCTGGCCCGCAACCCAGGCATGTGTCCTAGACTAGGAATAGAACTGGCGACCCTTTGGTTCTCAGGCTGGCATTCAATCCACTGAGCCACACTAGCCAGGGCTGTATAATTTAAAAAAAAAGATTTTATTTATTTATTTTTAGAGAGAGGGGAAGGGAAGGAGAAAGAGAGGGAAACATCAACGTGTGGCTGCCTCTCGAGCTCCCCCTACTGGGGGCCTGGGCTGCAATCCAGGCATGTGCTCTGACTAGAAATCAAACTGTTCACAGGCCAGCGCTCAATCCCCTGAGCCACACCAACCAGGGCTGTTCTGCATAATTTTAAAGCTGTGACTAATAGACCACATTAGTCTGTTAAAGGGGTGGACAAAAGTGTGTTTACAGTTGTGAGTACGTGAAACACAGAGCTTATTCTTGTATTATTATTTATTAATTATTGTATTACTTAATATTATTAACTTATTTTTGCCCACCCCTGTATTAACAAACCAAAATTGTAATACAAAGAATATTGGTGGATATTTTCTAAGGCCTTATATAAGTAATTACTTCATATATTTTTAGCTAATAAACAGAGACACTTTGAAACATATGCTTAAAAAGTACTAACTGCCTGCTGGGATGTTTAATGGTGAAATAATTTAGTCTGTATACTTAAATGCAATTCAGATACTACATATCTGCATTATGATATTAAGAATTATAAGAAGCTAAATTAACATAAAATGTACATTGTGAAACATCACCTTGCTTGACTACTTGAATATATTTTTTCCCACTGAAATACTTGTAACCCTGGCCTCCTTTGGGAATGAAAATTTTAAACACCATAACAAGTGGCAATTTTCACCAATTTGAAAGAACAAAAATTTGTCATTTGGCATCAGGTTTGGGACTTCTCCCCCTTGTACTTAACATATTTCACACAGTTTCTTGCATGCAGGGTAAAGGCTAAGTCACAGCACAGAAAAAACTGGTAATGAAGTGGATTACAGAAGATGAAACAGCCACACTTACATGTGTGTGTGTCACAACTATTCTCATGTGTGTGTCAGACTGGACATGTCACAGAAGATGAGAGCCACTCTCAAGGCAACTTTTGGCCCAAGAGTCATGCCTCAGTTTCTTCCCATAATAAATATAAGTAAGAACACATTTACTTTGTAATTATATACTGAGAAGTGAGGATGACTTAAGAAAACAAACTTCTAAGATATTTTCACATTAACTAAGTACTTTTTGAAATAAAGCAGCATAGAAACATTACCTGAATCTAATTTTACACTCCACGCTAGGATCTTTAACAAGCTCGGCCTCTATGGGGCTCACGTTCTTTAGTATTTCATGTGCCACACGATATCCCTGAAATAGATGATAGTGCTATAAATGGAAGGTGGTACCCTGACCAGATGCAATTTATTCAAAATAACAGAGGTGGCATGATAAAGTGAACAGTACATCAGACTTGAAGTTCTGAAGACTTGGGTTCTAGTCTTGGCTTCTCCACTTATCGTCCGTGTTGCCTTGAGTCAGTTACTTCATCCTTCTGGCTTCCAAGTTTGGGTACGTGTTCCTCCTCGAGATCCCAAGCACTGTTCTTTCCCTATGACACTTCTCACAATGTATTGTAATAGACTATAAACTCCTTTGTGTCTCCTACTAGACTTCAAGCTTAACGAAGTCAGGAGCAGTGTTCCTTTTTTACCACTGTGTTCCCAGCATCTAGTACACTGCCTGGAACACAGCAGGTGCTTAGCCAGTATTTAATATTGAATGAATCACTGTAAAATGAGGGTGATAATAGTTCTGTTACTAGCTTTTAAGCACATTTTACATACCACATACTATGTTAGGTGCCTTATTCACATAACCTTATGTAATCCTTATGATTCAGCAATATTATTTGAATATTATCATTCCCATTTTAAAGGTGAGCAGGCTGAGGCTCTGGGAGTCTCTGTAACTTGTCCAAAGGCATATGGGTGGTAAATGGGGAAGCCAGGATTCAAACCTTAATCTGTTGGATTTTAAAGCCTCCACTTTTGCCTCCATGTGACCCTGCCCAACATTTATGCCTGTGACAATCACATAAAAATGTATGCCAAAAGGCTTTTAAAATGGCAAAGCATTATCAATGTAAGCTAATAACTTGAAGCATTAGGATAACATGAAAAAAGAATTAATTTCCTTCTTTCTGTTACTAAATGAAAATTATAACAAAACCACTGCCATGATACTTAAATACAAGTTCTGTATGTAAAGACAACAGGTGATGGACCTGCAATGTTGCCAGTTTACCTGGGTGGCTTTTCTCTGCAGGATTCTGCTTTCACTGACATCAGAAATGGATCTGTGGGTCAGATGGTGAAGAAGTGCATACATTGCTCAGACCTGATCATTTTTTCAGAGGGGCTAAAATTCCCTCAATGTGACTATTGCTAATTATAGACTACTATAATCACGGGTGATTTTATTAGGACACCATTTGGTACTATATGAGGGAAGTCTTAATATCCTTCCAGGGTTGCCAGAGTTATTTTTGGGGGGAGAGGCAGGGAGCAGTGGAGGGTATGCATTTTTTTTTACTCAGATAGGACCATATTACTCACACAGTTCTGCACTTGCCTTTTTCACTAACACAATATCTTGGCTATCTTTCTACTGCAGATTCATATGCAAGGCTTCAAGGCTTAACACTATGAAAGCACCAACACTTATTTAACCAGCATCATATTGATGAACATCATATGGTTTACTTTCTTCACTGTTACAAACAATACTGCTGTGAAATTAAATCTGTCAGACAAAATAAAAAGCAAAATGCATACCGCTGCAAAAACTGTGTGCTTTAGGAGATAAAATATTCTTTTGTCCATATGAGATAGCCAAGCTCTTTATATCGTTAGAGCTGCAATATCTTTCTGACTTCCGAGAGAGAGAGAGAAAAAAGAGGTTAAGATCTGTGAAGTCATTTTCATTTTCCTAAAATCTTAGGGAACTCTGAATTTATGCTTCCTCCTCCTGCACCTCCCCCTCCCCCACCGCGAGACTGACCTAATGAGGAACATTTGGATGTGGCAATTGGAACTGGTCATTTGCAAAATCCAGTTAGAATGAGGATATGAAATACTTGAGAATATTTCCCTTAAGATTAAAAAACCACCCTGGCTAAAACTTTATCATCAAAAGGAATGGGTGTGTGTGTGTATAAAATATTGTAAGTAATATGTGAGGGGACAAACTTGTTTTCGAAAACCACCCATGACCTAAAATGATTCCACTGTAGTTAGTTCTTAAAAACACTGTCCATCTAGTTCAAATACTAAGAAAAGAGAATGTGGACTCATCGAAGTTTCCAGTAGGCTGAATTCTCTTGAAGGAGCAGATGCCCACGCCCTAGGAAAGAAACTCCTTTCTGATATATGCTTGAACCAGGTTCAGCCCAGGCAGGTCAGAGAATTATTTTGTGAACTAGCAGGTCCCAGGGATCTCCCTCTCCCCAACCCCCTTGTAGTCATCACCGCTCACAGGACTACATGCAAGGAGAGAGATTTTTGTATAACGTCACCATCACTGTTGGCTGGCAAAATGCAGGCTACAATGTGTAGAGTAGAAAAAGCCTGGAGTATGGGAAAAATCCTTTGAATCTGAGCCTATGCCATTTATTTAGCTGTCTAACCTTCTGCAAACCACTTACCTTCTCCCAGTTGCTGCTTCCTCACGTATAAAATGTAGTGAGACTGCTTCACAGAGTTGTGTCAGGATCAAAAAGATGTGCGTTAACATGCTTTGTAAACTATGAAATAGTATAATTATAATAATTATTCAATTCAAAAGTAATTTTAAAACACACACAAACCCTATAATTTACAAAACAAGAAGTGTTTGATGTTACCTGGGTAAATACCGTATGAAACTGTTCAGTCGTGGAAAATGATACAAGGTGAATGATGGCTACTTACAGTGGTGCTTCCTTTTTCTTTTCAATACTTGGCAAAATTACTCTGTGGCCTTTTACCCAGCTTGGATGAACTGATTTTCAAGCACCAGTAATTGCTGCTTTTGAGAAATGATTCATCTTTCTTCTAACAAAAATACTCTGAAAGTATATAAATTAAGCATTTGAGGTCATAATCTGTATTATCACACTGGATGAGACTCAAGTATCATCTGCTCATTGCACTAATTCCAGAGCCCCTCAAAAAGGAAAGCTGAGTGTATCTCTTAATATTGCTTACAGTTTACAGTCTTTGCGTACTAAAAATATTATGAGGGATATGGGAAAGATAAGGGGATCTTTCCAATCACCTTCTCACTGGTCTCCCTGTCTCCAGGCTCTTTGTCCTCCTATTCTTTCTCCACACTGCAGCTGGAGTTAACTTTTTCGATCAATAATCCCACCTTATCACTCCCCAACTTACCATCTTTCAGGGATACCTCATTTCCTCCTGGCTGAAGTCTAGAGTCTTCGGAGTGCCATTCAAGCCTTTTCACAATCTAGCTCCATTCTCTCTTTCAAATCTCAAAATACAACTTTCATTAGCGTTCTTCTCTATACTCTGTGAGAACAAGAACTTCTTGCCAAAATCAGTGAATGTTTTACAATTCTGGGCTGTTAATCATGCCACATCCTCTACCTGGAACGACTTCCCTGCCACCAGCAAACATCAATTCCTTCTTGAAGACCCCTTGAGCTAACTGATGCTAATTGATGCCTCTTTTCTTAAGTTTTCCACTTTTTCACAGAACTGCACACTCCTGTCTCCAAGGTCCCATAATACTGTATATGTTTTCCTTATACGTTACTTCTCATATTGCATCATAATTTGTTTTCTTGGCTGTCACCAAACCAGTCTCATTGAGGTGAGGAGGCACCTTGCTAACTACGGAATCCTCGACACTTAGCAGAGTAGAGGATTTTTACCTGCTTGTCTAAAATATTTCCACCCCAATTTTGTCATGATATAGCTATGAAACTTTGGTCAAGTCCCCTAACCTCTCAGTAGCACAGTTCCCACCTTGGTAAAGTATGAGGGTGTGTACTAAATCGTCTGGCTCCATCTCTGATTTTCTGTCCTTTGATGCATTACTCTAATTTGGATGCAGTTCCCAAATTCTTAGTTACTGCTTAGTCTCTTTTACTAAACCAGGGGCTCTTTATCTCTTCTCTTGGTGTCATGGACCTCTATGGGTACATTCCTTCGAAGAACTGTTTTTAAAAATGCATAGCCCTGGCCAGTGTGGCTCAGTTGGCTGCAGTGCCATCCTGTAAACCAAAGATCACAGGTTAGATTCCTGGTCACGACACATGCCTGGGTTGCTGGTTCCCTCCCCAGTTGGGATGCATAAGTTTCTCTCTCACATCGATGTTTCTCTCCCTCCCTTCCCCTCTCTCTAAAATCAATAAGCATGTCCTTGGGTGAGGATAAAAAAAGTAAAAATGCATAACATAAAATATACAGGATTACAAAAAACTTTAATTATATTAAAATCATTGTTGCAATATTTTCAGAAAACAAAATTATAGAAACATGTGCTTTCTTTATGCATTAAATGAGAGCTCTAATCACTACTGTACTTGTGAGGTGGTAATGAGTAGAAATGATATTATCTAAAGAAGTCTTCCATAACTATAACATGATATGAAGATATCGGTGCTTTCCTTTAAATATTTTATTTTATTTATTTTTAGACAGAGGGGAAGCGAGGGAGAAAGAGAAGGAGAGAAACATCAATGTGTGGTTGCCTCTCACACAGCCACTACTGGGGACCTGGCCTGCAACCAGGCATGTGCTCTGACTAGGAATTGAATTTGCGGGGACCTGGCCTGCGACCCAAGCATGTGCCCTGACTGAGAATCAAATTGGTGACCCTTTGGTTTGCAGGCCGGTGCTCAAGCCACTGAACCACACCAGCCAGGGCTCTGTACTTTCTACTGATGGCAAAGTCACAGGTACTGCTCTAGTACTGTGGTTTGTTGCCTCCACTGTAAATGAAAGAAATGCTAAAGTTCAGTTAGAAGTTAGTAAAAATAAAGTTGTAGTTTTTCCCTATCTGACTTCACATACCCCCCTGAATTAAGAACTTCTGCCATAATTTACCACTATACTTCACATTTTCATATACATATGACATTCCATTCTTAATGCAGAGCCTTCAGAGTCTTCTCAATATTTCTCCTTAGGAATGCGGATGGGGGTGGCTTGGAATATACAATTCACTTGAGAAGGAGAAAAGCAGCCCTGAACATCTGGGAGCTGGCCGGGCACTCACAGCTGGGTTTTGGTATTAGGTGGCTTCCTAACAACACCTAATTCAGAGCAAAGCCCTGCTTCCTTGAACTTGCCCCCACATCACCCAACCAAGCCCAAATCCTATAATAAATCCTCCTAACACCCTCTCACGGTGTTGCCCCACTGTTTCCCAAAGCGTGTGTTTTCCTCTCAGCAATGAGAAAAGAAACAAACCCAACTTGTTCAACTACAGAGGTGTTCCAAGTGGTCTTTGGCTGGTGAACACCACCGCACAAACCTCCCAAATCATCTAGTTGCCCGCCTGGATGGGTTTATACGTTCTACAGCATTAGAGCATGAAATACAAAATGAAATATCAAACACACCTCCATTATGATACACTATAACAATTATTTAGGTGAGATCACTCTTTAAACGCAGACGACCTAGGTTTGGATCCTGGCTTCCCACTCTTCTGTGTGGCTTTGTACAAATTACTTCTCCGTGCCTCAGTTTCCTCAGATTGGGAATAATATCCACCGATTTCGGTTGTTGAAAAGATTAGATGAATATGTGTAAGGAGTTAGGACTGAGCTGGGCACATAGTAAACGCCATGGTAGAACTTACTATTCTTGTCAGTAAGGTAATTGTCATTATTACTTCTACTAGTATTAAGGGACAAACATTTGATTCCTAGTTAGGTGCATACACTTAAGTATATCGATGAGAAAACAAGAGGTCAGGGCCTTTGCAGACTAAAGGACGTAGCAAATTAGTTTAAACTTAAGATCTAAGAAACTTCAGCACACGGTTAAAAAAAATAGTGAAAACCTTTTGGGAGGTAAACCCAGGTTCCAAACTCGGCGGTTTCCGGCTATGAGGCTTTCCACGCCGCCCAGGGTTCACCGGGCGCCCCCGCGCGGTGGCCTAGAGCACAAATTCTCAGTTTACGTCACTGGGCGCCCAATCCGGGCGGGGAAAGATAGTGGCGCTAGTCTTCCCGCGCCTCCCTCCTCCCACCGCTGGTGCCGCCCTCTAGGAGCTGGCGGTTTCTGGCCGCCTAGCAACCATCGGCGCAGGGGCGGAGCCTCCGGAAGGCGGGGCTTGAGTTTGCCGGCCGCGCGAAGCTCGACGTGCCGTAGCTTAACGCCTCGCGCCGCAGTGTAGCGCCACGCGCCGTATCGCCACGCGCCGCAGCTTAGCGCGACGCGCCGCAGCTTCGCGACGTCGCTTCTAGCCCAGGCTTCCGAACTAAGCTTTCGCGAGATCAACTTGGCTGTACCGCCTTCGCCCGCAACGCGACCCACCTGCGGTCGGAAGAATCAGGGCCTTATCCGGCCGCCGTAGCGGCCTCTCTGTAGTGGGCGGGGCCTAGGCCGGGGTGACCCCGCCGGAGCCGCCGCTGCCAGCGACATGTTCAAGGTGAGAGCGTGGAGCCGGGTCACAGTTGTCACCGCTCCCTCCCGGCCTCCCGGAGCCCTTCCCGCGCTCTCATGGGCCTTTCTGGGGACCAAGCCCTGCTCACCGCGAGGCTTTTCTCGCTTCCGGCCGGCTCCGTGTCGGTCCGGGAGTTCATTCACTTGTCCGCCTTGAGCCGGCGGTTGCCAGGTGGAGGCGTGAGACTCCGGGGTGGGTGGGTGGGGCCATTTGGGTCGTACTCTCGTGAATAAAACATTCTAAAAAATTCAAGTAACCCCCAAAGTATCCACCCTCTTCCCCCGGTTCCCTCTTGGGTTTGTGGGTAGGGTGAGGCCATCTCCAGGCACTGCGGGGTCCGGCTTCGGTTGCTCGGTAGGGTCAGGTTTCAGAACCTAGTGTGTGAATGGGGGAGGGCAACCCACTTGAGAAGCAGTTGCAGGATGCGGGGGTTGCTGGCACTGGAGTGGCTGGGTTGAGGGAGTGGGAAGCTGGAGCTTGCTCCTCTCCTTAGTGAACGTTATCTCGTAGGAACAAGTTGACCTCTTTACATTTTATGAATTCGTGTCCTTTGAAAGAAATGGACTTGTACAGTGAAGACTGTTCGAAAGTCTTCATTTTAACGTGAAGTTATCTTTCTACTACTTAAAGTAAATGATAGTTTCTGTCATGAAAAAGGAGCTACCAGAAATTAGTCTGCAAGAAGTGTAACTCCGATAAAATAATGCTAATGAAATTTCAAAAATACTACTCAAAAGTTTTGTCGAGCCCCTGCAGTGTACTTTGGGCACATTAGTACAGGCTATAAAAATCAGGACACAGATTTCACCTTCCAATCCTGGCATCGCCACTTTCTAGCTGTGTGACCTTGAGCAAGTCACTTAACTGCTTTGTACCTGTTTTCCTATTGGTGAAATTGGGGGAATAGCACATACCTCATAGGGGTGTTATAAAGAATTAATAAGTTAGTATGTGTAAAGCACTTGGAAGGAGCTCTGGCACATAGAAATACCATCTGGGCATTCGCTTTTATTTTGTCTTCAGGCAGCTCCCAGTTTAGTCAAGATGACAGATCCCATAAGCAGCTTGCATTCACTTGATTAATTTGTGTTGAACACCCATATGTGTTAGAAGCTCAGCTCAGTTTTAGGGTTGCAACGACAAGGGACATACTGCGATCAGTTTATGTGGGTATCAACAACATACTGTGGTAGTAAAAAAGGGGAGCAGTATCTTCTCTGCCTAACCAGGGGTTCTTATCCTGAGGACCACAGCCCCTCAAAAGTATCTGGAGAGAATCCTGGGAAACCCTGATTTCTGATGGAAAAAGAATCTTTATTTTCACCAATCTCCAACTGAAATTTAGCAATTTCTTCAGTTATAAATGTAGGCAACTGTCTCATTTATCTATTGCTGGAGAATAAACCACTGTAAGCCAGTGCCTTAAAACAATGATTTGTTCTTGCCATCTGTAGGCTGGCTGAGCAGTTCTGCTGGCATTCCCCCAGCAGCTGAATTCAGCAGGTGGCTACACTACAGGGTGGTCTTACTCCCGTATCTGGGGGCTTGGTACCTCTCAGTGTGCCTAAGTTGGGCTTCCTCACATGGTTACTGGGTTCCAAGAGAGCAAGTCCCAATGTGCAAACTTGCCTGCTTGCTTCACATTTGGTGATGTCAAGACAAGTCACCTGGCCAACTCCAGAGTCAGTATGGTTGGGGATTACATGGATATGAGGAGGGGTCGTGTGGTTCGCTGGGACCCATTAATTAATTAATTCTTAAAAATATATAATCTTTATTATATTTCTTTGCATTATCATTCTGTCCCCTTGTACCCCCTTCCCCCAGGAATCACTATACTGTTGTCCATCTCCCTGAGTCCTTTTTCCTTTTTGCTCAATCTGTCCACCCCCTAACCTCCCCACCACTAGCTGTCATCTGTTGGAACCCATTAAATAATAAGCTACCACAGCAACAAATTAGTTGTATTAGCAGTACCTGTCACCAGTAGAAGTGCAAGACCAGTGCAAGTCACAGACATTTTCACGTCATATTACGGTTGTTGCAGATGTCATTTATGCTCATTGCTACTTCAAAATTACAGTAGTTACAGGACTCACTGTTAGATCTTTTTCTTTAATGAGCTAATAAACATATTACTCTATCAGATTTGGGGTTTTAAAATATTTCTATAATTATTACAATATAATTGGTATTTTAGACAATTAGAAGCATTACTTTGAGAAGGGGTCCATAGGGCTCACTAGACTGCTAAAGAAGTCCATGGCACAAAAAGGCAAGGAACCCCTGGAGACTTCAGGAGAGGCTTCACAGTGGAGACATTGAAATTTAGTTTTGAAAGGCAAATAGGAGTCCCTGAGGTGGATAGGCTGGGGAACAGCACTGGTACTCTACTGGCAGAAGTGCCATGAACTCAGTTCTGCTGTGACCAGGGAAAGATAGAGTGAGCTGAAATGATTGAAACATGTAGTTGGAGTAGAAAAGATACAAGAAACCTTGGAGAACACCAAAATACAAGGAGTAGGCAGCGGAAGAGGGGTGGTCAGCGATTTTTGAGAAGTAGAGGAACAAGAAGAGTGATGTTTTGAAAACTGAGGGAGGAAAGTTTCAAGAATGATAGGCTATATTAGGCTGCTTTCAGTTGGGAAAACCCAGTTGCCTAAATAGTAAGGGAAATTATGTCATAAAGTCCAGAGGAAGGGTGGACTTCTGTGGGTCAATCGTGTCATCAAAGGCCCTGTCTCTTGGCTTTCAACATTAAGATTGGTTCCCCTATGGTTGCAAGGTGACTGCCTATAACACAAGCATTCCCATTCATTAGAGCAGGGGCGTCAAACTCATTTTCACCCGGAGGGGACACATCAGCCTCGAGGTTGCCTTCAAAGGACCAAAATAATTTTAGGACTGTATAAATGTACCTACTCCTTAACTGTTAAGGAGTTCAAATTACATTCAGCCCTTTGAAAGCAACTACAAGGCTGATGTGGCCCCTGATGAAAATGAGTTTGACACCCCTGCACTAGCGCAAGAGAGAGGACAGGATTCCCATGCTTGGATTATGCTCTTCCTTCAGTCTGATCTGACCAACTTAGGTCAGGTGTCTGCCCCTGACCCTTTAGGAGTCTTGACCCTTTAGTGGCTGGGGAAATGCCATGCTGTGATTGGCTTAGACACAGGATCATATCCAGATAGGGTCACTTCACCTTAATCACATGGGAGGGAAATGAATTCATGAACACGGTGGGAATGGAGACTTGATGCACAACCAACAATGTCCATTACAGAAAGATGAGTTCAGTGGGTTTGGGGAAGTATTTATCGATTTGGGCAATCTGGAAAGCTTTCGTGATACATGTAGGTTTACTAATGGAAGTGAAAGCTGGATTAACATGGTTGGTGACAAAGAGAGGTATAAACGTACACAATGATTGATAAACTTGACCGCCAAGGGAAGGAGAGAGAATATGCTGCCAGAGGGACATGTTGGATCAAGATTCTAGAGTTGCTTTCCAGTTGTTGGAGTATTCAAGATGTGGCAGTGTTTATGGCCTAGGGAGGAGTGTGGGGAGGGAGCCTTCACAAGAGAGAGTTCCTCAGCTATCAAAGGAGGAGAGATATTCCCTCCCTCCTGTGAGGTGGAAGGAGAGGGATGGGAGTGATTGTGGACATCAGTTCTCATCTGGATGGTACCAACCCTTCTGAGTACTTGAGTTGTTCTTCACATCTTTAATTTAGTTCTGTTGAGCATTTACATACTGAAATATAATTCTTACAAATCTTTCCTTTTTGTTCTCCATTATGTTGCCATGAAATCAGTCTGCTGGTCTCTTATTGGACTTATGCATGTAACTAGGTGATGAATTTTATTCAAGCATAGCAAAAGAGTTACTTTAAAAATAATCTGCCATAAAATGGTGGTGTTAGGTCTGGTTGTTGAGAACCAGTGCTTCTCGAGCCATAATGTGCATGCGACTCTTCCTAAAATGCAGCTTCAGACCTAAAATGCAGATTGTCCATTTTTAACATGTTCCTGGAAGACACAGGTGCTGCTGCTCCCCCATCATAGTTTTAATACCAAGAACTGAGGCAAATTGATAGATGAATGGTTTCTTGTGTTTTCATGTGAGTAGTTTTATGAGTGTGGTGGAATTTGGGAGAGGCACTGAGCAAGGAACAAAAAGGATAAGTGAGAGGCTTTGAGGGCTCTGCTGAGTGCTGCCAGGGCAGGTCTGTCATGAGTGCACCTCGGGAGTGGGGACAGAGCAAATAGTAGGATCCATCTGGGTTTGTGAGTTATCAGCTTGGATCAGCTAGGACTGGAGGGCACAGGAGTTGATAGTATAGGTGTTGGCAGAAAAAGTAGTGTGTGTGACTAGTTACGTGCATACACCATTAAAATATTTGAACTGTTTTGATTTAGCTATTCATCTTCATGTCAGTAGAGGGCACTAGAGGATTAAAAATGACATTTGAAAGGCTGGCCAGTATTTGAATTACTTTGTAGGAAGCAGCTTTTTAGGCTGATGTTTTAGGAAGCTTGAATATTGAATTTGTACACCCAGTTCCCAGATTCACATTACTAGATTTCATTCATTACACAAACGTTTACCATGGTCCAGCTATGGCCTGGGTACCATTCTGTGCCCTGGTGGGTACAAATGAAAAGACCCAGTTTTTACCTAGAAGAGAGTCCCCAAGTTTGGCTGTACATCAGAATTAGTCAAAAGATTAGTAGTTTCCAGGGTCATGGCCACACATCAGAGTTAGTTTATAAGTGAGGTCCAGGAACCTCTAGGTATTTTTTGTTGTCATTTTAAAATTATTCTATTGTTCAGTTACAGTTGTCTGCATGTATCCCCTAGCACTCCCCCCCACCCCAGCCAAACCCACCTCCCTCCCTTGCTTCCACCATCCCCCCCTTGGTTTTGTCCCTGTGCTTCTGAAAACCCTTTCACCCATTATCCCCTCCCACCTCCCCTCTGGTTACTGTCAGATTGTTCTTAATTTCAATGTCTCTGGTTATATTTTGCTTGTTTTTTTTCTTTTGTTGATTAGGTTCCTGTTAAAGGTGAGATCATATGGTATTTGTCCCTCACTGCCTGGCACTTCACTTAGCATAATGCTCTCCAGTTCCATCCATGCTGTCACAAAGGGTAGGAGCTCCTTTCTGCTGCATAGTATTCTACTGTGTAAATGTACCATAGTTTTTTGATCCATTCATTTACTGATGGGCACCTAGCAAGGCTGCTTCCAGCACTTGGCTATTGTAAGTCGTGCTGCTATGAACATTGGGGTGCATAGGTTCTTTTGGATTCCTGGTTCAGGGTTCTTAGGGTATAATCCCAGCAGTGGAATTGCTGGGTCAAAAGGCAGTTCCATTTTTAGTTTTCTGAGGAAATTCCATACTGTTTTCCACAGTGGCTGCACCAGTCTGCATTCCCATCAACAGTGCACTAGGTAGCGACCTGAAGTTTTGAAGGAAAAAAAAAAACACCTCAGGTGACTGTGAAACTTCCATTTTAGGAGCTCACAGTACTGTTTGCACAAACAAGCAGACCATTCCAATGCAATGGGGTAGGTGCTCTGATGTATATGTGTTGAGGAAACGTAGAGCAATGGGTCTCAACCTTGGCTGCATATCAAAACCAGCTGTGGGGCTTCTATAAGCCCCAGTGCCCAGGCTGCACCCAGACCAATGCCATCAGAATCTGTAGGGTTGAGATCTAGGCATCTAGTTTTTAGAGCTTGCTGCCAACTTTGAGAACCACTGATTTAGAGGAACGAGCACCAGCAGGGGGCATCAGGAGACTTTGTAGAGGAGACGGAGCTTGTGCTGACCTTTGAAGCTGGACGAACAGGTTGTGAAAGGGCCTTCCAAGTAGAGCAGAAAAGTGCACACAAGGACAGAGAAGTGAGAATTCAGCACAATGTTAAGACCTTGGACCTCACCTGTTACCGTGGGCGAGATACCAGAGTTCTCTGTAGCTGTGTCCTCATCTGTAAAACAAGCATGAGGCTAGCACCAACCTCAAATTGTAGTGTGGATTACATTAACTCAGACCTAAAGCTTAGGATGGTGCTTGGTATAAAGTCAGTCTCAATAAATGTGAGCTGTTAGTAACTTTTGGTTGGCCTCTTGTAGGAGGCTGCTACAGAAGTGTTGTGGTGGTGTACATTTTGGGGGCTTTCTGAAAGTATTCATTCAAAACTTCGTAGTTGCCCTGGCTGGCGTAGCTCAGTGGATTGAGCACAGGCTGTGAACCAAAGTGTCGCAGGTTTGATTCCCAGCCAGAGTGCATTCCTGGGTTGCAGGCCATAACCCCCAGCAACTGCACATTGATGTTTCTCTATCTCCCTTCCTTCCCTCTGTAAAAATAAATAAATAAAATCTTTAAAAAATTATTTAAAAAAACACAACTTCGTAGTTAACTGAATGTGGCAGAGGAGGGAGAAGAATACAAGGATGCTGTTCAGGCTTTTGGATTGGAAAATTCAGTGGCTGTTCGAACCATTCATTGAGGTGGGAAAGTGGAAGAAGGCCAAGTTTGTTTTGGGAGGAGATGATAATTTGATTTTGAAGAGGTTGGGCTTGTTGAAATATCTGTGGACATGAAGAGGTGATATTCAGCTGACATGGAACCCAAGGCTATGGCGTTTTCATGAGAGAGATGTGGGCTGGAGATGATGGGAGAATCCTCAGATGCCTCAAGGGCCAGAAGGTAGACAGTAAAACCTGGTCTGCATCAGTTTGTTCCCTAAGGACAGATGTGACCTGTATTCAGAGCCTGAGATGACTGGATCTTTTTGTTCGTAGGGCATTATTACCTCACGTATTCTCTGTGGCTGTTTGGTCTTTCTTATGTATTGATTTGAGAGGAAGGGAGGAAGGGAGAGAAGGAGTTGAGGAGTGGGGAGGAAGGAAGGGAGAGAAGGAGTTGAGGAGCGGGGAGGAAGAAAGGGAGAGAGAAACATTGATTTGTCATTCCACTTATTTGCACATTCATTGGTTGCTTCTTGTATGTGCCCTGACCGGGGATCAAACCCACATCCTTGGTGTATTAGGATGATGCTTTAACCAACTGAGCTGCAGGGGCTGTTTGGTCTTGATGTAATGCCTTTATTGCCTATCTTACTTTCTGAAATGAATCTTCTTACCGTGAATAATATGTTACTAGTACAATCTGAGAGGAGAATGCACTGTTCAATGGAAAAGTGAAATCATCTGTAAATTGGAAAAGAAATACTGCAACTGTATTTTCCTTGCCATTATTTTAAATGCCACGTATTTTAAAGATAATAAAGATTTTTTTCCTCTCACAATTTAAGCATCTCTGAGGGAATTTCTCATGAATAGTGAATACATTTTTACTCACATAAATGCATACTTCTGTGCAGAATAGTGAATACGTTTTTACTCACATAAATGCATATTTCTGTGCAGAATTAATTTGATTTTTTTCCTGCTGGGTGGTGGATCACAAAGAAGAAGAAAAAAACTGCTCTGCACTGCTGGACATAGTCAGAAAGCACAGGCTTGGCTTCTAGTTGTAGTGTTTCGGGTGTCTGGCTAAGCAACCTTAATGAGATTTCTTTCTCTCTTGGAGTCCCCTTATTAAGGTACTGTGGTGACAGTAATATGCTCCTCCATATCACACAGGATATTTGGGAGGTACAAATGAGATGACGTATGTGAACAGTACACTACAAAGCACGATATGAATGTAAAGTATTTTCAATTCCTTCTGCATCACATCTGCACAGTGATCTAGAATTTCAGGTTAGTGCTGTGGACTTGAGACTATAAAAAGTAGATCTGACTTAAATAAATTCACTTCTCATTTGGAACTGAATTCTGCTTAGGCCACTGTAACACTCTTCCATCCGCTTCTAAAATACAAATAGCCTCTCATTTGCAGCTAACGCTGGAAGAGGAGAAAGGAGTAGATGAATTAGACCTTAAAAGAACGGGGTGGGGGGCAAAGACAAAATGCAGAGCAGCAGATAATGTACTAAACATTTTTGATGAATGAATATATCACCCAATGAGGCTTATGCATATTTGTAGACTTTTATGATATAAAGGTTTAATTTATAGTCTGTATGTTTATGTATTCCATGCCCATATCCTTTCTAGACTAAACTGGAACTTCTTAGAGGCTAGGAAATGAATTTTGGTATTTGTGTGGTACATTTACAATTACTGCAAGTAGTTAAATACATGGGAAAGCTCTAAAAAAGAGAAATCTCTATAGCAAACATAAATATCTATTTCAAAAAATTGAGATTTGAGTTATTTATATTATGATAGGAAGGTATCAAAAGATTTTTTAAATGAAGGGATTAAAAGAGCTTGTATTAATTGATTTTTCTGCAGTAATACTTAAGTGGAATTTTAGAAGCGCATACAACATGAAACTATGTAGATATTTTCAGTGAAAAAATCTCAGTCTAAAGATATATTTTTGAACTTAGAAGTTATGTGTTTTTTTACTTTTGCTGAGTTTTTCTCTTTTTTTCTTTTTTCATTTAATCCTCACCTGAGGATATATTTATTGATTTTAGAGAGAGAGAGGAAGTGGGAGAGAGAGAGACAGACAGACAGATATCGATGTGAGAGAGAAACAAACATCAATTGGTTGCCTCCTGCATGCTCCTTGACTGGTGATCAAACCTGCAACCTAGGTGTGTGCCTTGACCACAGACCAAATCCACAGTCTTATTGTATAGACAGCACTCCAACCAACTGAGCCACTACACCATGGTGCTGAGTTTTTCTTAATTTTAGCATGGCCTCATGCTAGTTTTATTGGAAAGTTTCATCAATACCAATTAATGTAGTGGGTTTTAAAACTTGTGTTCATCATACACAAAAACTTGTAGAGGCAAGAATTTAGAGCAAAGATGTAGTTTTCAATATGATGAGAGCCTATAATTTTGACTGGTAAGTTGCATCTTCATGATAATAGCATTATAAATAGTACAGTTGTGTTTTGAATGAATATTGTCTTAAAGGCACTTTAAATACTGTCACTCTTTGTTTTCCTACTTCTTTCTGACTCCTTGAAGCAATGTTGTGTTTTATTCAGAGCCCACACTGGTTCCAATTTAAGGATGTCTTTAGTTGGGAGAGGATGAATAACTTTCTGTGGGAGCTAGAGATAGATTCTCAAGTGCATGTTCATTGCTTTAGTTGGGGATGGGGATACCCAGTGGTCTCTTTTTCATACATGTTTGATCCTTTGAATGGTCTTTTAAATAGGAGATATAAAAATAATAATGGTACATTCCCCCCCATCCCACAAATGTCAGTCCTTTTGAAATAACAGACTATTTTACTTCATGCCTATTGAAATGAATCTCCTCTTCATTAGAGGGGCTGATTTGTGTGTTGCATTATGACACGAGTTAAACTGGTGACTGAGTAAGCAAGCACCAAGTGATAGGAGGACTTCAACAAGTTTACCAAATCCTCTGATGATGGCTTGCCTCACTTGACTAATATTGACTCTGAGCCTGTTTATGAGGTCGCATCATCTGGGGGCACTGTTGTGCATAGTCCCAAAACTGAGTTTTCCTACTTTTGTTCCTTATTTTCGCAGAATGTTTCATTATGAATCCAGATTACTGTAGCTGAATTGAGCCTTGCACATGATTTCTTTTCAAAAGAAGTTTGCAGTTTTCTTTTCCTTAAAGATGATACAGCCTGTGACTAAGTGAGATGAGGTGGAAGGTAGTTGTCGTCAGTGAACCTGGCATTCTCTGTGCACAGAGTTGTTGGTCTGTTAGGAAATGAAACCTATTAGGAAATGTTCTCTGTGCACACGGTGGTATGTTAGGAAATGAAGACTAGATAGACTTGACTTAGAATAGCTCTTCCTCTTAGAAAATGTAGATTTTTTTTAAGTTTTTTGAAAATACAGAAGCATTTGAAAGGCAAGTCTTAAAGTAAATGTTCCTTTGTGATTTTTTTCCTACCTATATTCCCTTAACTCAGAAAAGAATGAATGGATTTTGGGATGCCATTCCCAAAGAGAAAATTGTATAGATATATATACATATACATACATAGACATATATGTGCATATACATACATACATACATATGTTTTGGAGATGTACGTAAGCAGTGGTAAATTTCTGTCTGAATGAGGAAGTACAAAATATTTGAAATGTGGTAAATTACATGTCATTTCTGTTCCATGCCTGTGAAACCAGTACAGCCCAACCAGATGACTCAAAACCTGCCTGAAGAAACAATTATCTCATTCTTTGGCCCTGAGGTTTCCTTCCTGTTTATCAGACAAATTTATTATTTTTTGAGTGAATTTAACAGAATCTGATAACTATTTTTAATGATAGGAAATGGAACAATTACAGCTAAGATAGTTTTTGTTTTTGTTTTTGTTTTTGTTTTTTTTGCTTTGCTGACCTAATTTTGTGGTGAATTCTGCTTTCCAAAGATAAAATAGTAGTTGGTTTTCTGTAAGAAAAAGATAAACGTTGATCTTGAAAACAGCCTCATTTTTTTTCCTTTAGTCATCCTTTAGATCACAGTGTGTTTACAGTGGATGAGGAAGAACTAGGAAATATCAATTACTCCAGTACAGAATTGAAAGTTTGTCATAAAATAGTTCTGTGTTTGTCATAGTTGGAAGACAGTTTTTCTTTGTCTTAACGTCTGAACTCTCAAAATACTTGGCTTCATAATCCCTTCACTATGAAACAGACTGGAGTCATTGTGGTTTGCATTGTTGAAGTATAAGTGCTCCCAAATGTATACATTCAAATGAGTGCCTGTCAGAAGTCATTTTGACAGGGACAGGTTTAATTTTTCTGTCAGTATATTTTTTCCAAACATACTGTCACTCGTCAATATATTTATTCCAAAAATATCATCAAAGATAGCCAAAAATATCTTCGTTTGGGGTTATCTTCATACTTTGTGGTAAATCCTTTAGAATATACTCAGGAGCCAGCCATTTTTGCTTTTTGCATATTACAGCACAAATCAATATTCATTGTAAAAACTTGAGGAAATACAGATAATACTAGAGAATCCTGCTTATCTGTAGGTAACCACTGTTAACATCTTTTCAGACTCATTTCTGGGCATACTTTTATATACCCTCAGCTTGATGTTTTAAAAAAACTCACAAATCCCCCACCTTTTAAATAAACACCATTTTCTAATCTGCTGTCTCATTTTTATTTCATATATATTGAGACTGATTTTCTTAGAAGGTGAAAATTTGATCTGAGGACATTTAGAAGTAGAAGCCATATAATCACATATTAAAAGTAACTTTCTTTACTAACTTTTTATATAGCTACTTGCAATAAATTCTGACTCAGTATATGATTTACCAAGATTACCACTTTGAAGAAAATCACTTTTTTTTTCAGGAGGCATACTGTTTATTTTTCTTTCTGGCTGCATTGATTTTTTTTCTTTTTTACCATCTTAACCATTTTTCTAGTTCCATATGTCTTTTATTGTGCTAAAAAGTTACGTAAAATTTATCAGCTTAATCATTTTTAAGTGTACAGTTCAGTAATGTTAACTGTATTTACACTGATGTGGAAAAGAGCTCCTGAACTTTTTCATCTTGCCAAACAGAAATTCTATACCCATTAAACAACTATTTCCTCCTTCCTCCAGCTCCTGGTAACCACCATTTACTTCCTGTTTCCGTGAATTTGACTACTTTAAATATCTCATATAAATTAAATTATACAGCATTCCAAGGCTCTAGTACTCCATTGTATGTATATGCCGCATTTTCTTTACCCATTCATCTTTCCATGGGCACTTAGGTTGCTTCCACTTTTTGGCTATTGTGAATAATGTTGTTATGAACATGGATGTGCAAATATAATCTTAAGACCCCGCTTTCAATTCTTTTGGATAAACACCCAGAAGTGGATTTGCTGGATCATATGGTAGTTCTATTTTTAAGTTTTTTGAGGAACCTCCATACTGTTTTCTTTAATAGCTGCACCATTTTACAATCCCACCAACAGTGCACAAGGATTTCAGTTTCTCTATATCCTTGCCAACAATTGTTATTTTCTGAGAGAAGAGGGGAGGGAGAAAGAGGGGGAGAGAAACATCAATGTGTGAGAGAGACATTGATCATTTGCCTCTCACACAACCCCAACTGGGGACCTGGCCTGCAACCCAGGCATGTGCCCTGACTGGGAATCGAACTGGTGGGCTTTTGGTTCACAGGCTGGCACTCAATCCACTGAGCCACACCAGCCAGGACTTTCTGATTTTTTGATAGTGACCATCCTAAGGGGTGTGAGGTGAGAAAATATCTATTAAAAATGGTGTAAGTAACACTGAAATAACTTTTCCTTGAAAAAAGTCAAGACAGTACAGTTAAGGTAATTGTCAGGTTTCCATTGTCTGCTTCTCTCTAACCCCCTTCTCAGAGAAAGCCTCTATTACCAGTTTGGTGTGTGGCCCTCCAGATTAGAAAGAATTGTTGTATAAAATGTAGGTACTGTAGTGAATGCTCCTTTTGGGGGTGAGGGCAAATTCTTTTGGTGTACCACGAGCATGGACTCACTTAGTTTCTCTTTGTTTTTAATTCAGGACAGTAGTGTGGCCTGATTTGGGAAAAACTGTTGATTTGTTTCATTTTTTTTTAGATTTTATTTATTATTTTTAGAGAGAGGGGAAGGGAGGGAGAGAGGGAGAGAAACATCACTCTGTTGTGTCTTGTACATGCCTGACCAGGAACTGAACCCACAACACAGGCCTGTGCCCTGGGTGGGAATCAGACCAGTGACCCTTCTTGGTGGGATGCTGCCCAGCCACCTTAGCCACACTGGTCAAGGCTTGATGTACAGGTGATGTAACAGCTAAAATGCTATAATTGAAGCATTAGATTTATTTACGCAATTTTTTGAATTGGCAGAACTTTTTTTCATTTTTAGATTTGTGTTTTTTCCATTACCATTTATCTTCCCTATACCCTCTGCCACCTCCACCCACCTCCCTCCCCACTGCAATCACCACCACACTGTTGTCCATGTCCGTAAGTTCTTTCTTTTGATACCAAATTATTTTGAGTGGATTTACCACTGAAACCCTATCTGCCCTTCGTATTAAAAGGGAAAATTTTGATTAAGAATATTTTTGAGCCATGGCCCATGTGGCTCAGTTGATTGGAGCATTGTCCTATAAACAGAAAGGTCACAGGTTCAATTCCCTCCCTGGTCAGGGCACATGCCTGGGTTGTGGATTGTTCCCTGGTGGGGGTGTGTATGGGAGGCAATGGAATTGATCCATGTTTCTCTCTTCCTCCCTTCTCTCTCTGAAAGCAGTGAAAAGAAAATGTCCTCAGATGAGGATTTAAAAAAAGAATTTTTGATATTAAAGTAACAGCCGTGGTTTACAGTTGCCTATATTTGCTTTGTCTAGCAGTTGAATCTACTCATGGGTGTAGCTGAAAAGATTGTGGTATGTCAAAAGTGCTCATATTCCAAACCTTTGTTCTCTTTATGGTGCCTGTTCTTAGTGATGCTGAGTCTCAACATCAGTCTGATGGGCGACCTGACTAAAAAAGAAGAAGGGTGGGAGGGAGGGTGGCAAGCAAGCAGGCATAAACTTTTTGATGATTGATTCCACTGTTCTCTCTGCAGTTGTTTCCCACAGTTTCTAGTTGTGGTACATTATTCCTTTTTCTGTATTACTTCTGTCCCTTGTCTGTTAGTGCACTTATCACAGGTGGTGTAGTTATTTGTTTATCCTCTTTACTAGATTGTGAAGGCAGAGACCACATGTTATTGCTTTTGAAGTCTGTTTTCATTGTTGCATTAAAGAGTTGCTTTGATGTTGCTCTTTGACTGTGTGGCTTGTAGGGCTATTAAATGAGGTAGAGAAACTCAGAGAAAACCAGGTTTTGGAGAAAGAAAATCCATTATGAGGTAGTAATTGAAAAACTTGGTGAAGGTGTCCCTGGGGAGTTAGACACACAAGCCGAAGGCTTAGGGAGAGGTCCCGGCTGGGAATGCTGATTTGGGCATCAAAAGTGTAGGGTTGGATTTAAAGCCTTAGATTTAAATGAAATTGCTCTGGTGTGGAGAAGAGGAGAGGGCTTAAGGACTGGGTTAAGGACTGCATTAAGGACTCATCAACTTTGAAGAGATGGACAGAGGAAGAGAAGACCCATAATGAGAGTGAAGGAGTGCCCTACAAAGCTTCCAGAACAGAGCTAGAGGAGAATCTTGAAACAAAGGAAGAGAGAGTTCGAAGACAGTGGAGTGTTACCCATTTCAGGGTGCAACCAAGATTCCAGAGGTCCATTGAAGTTTAGTAACTGGGAGGCCTTGGGAAGAACAGTTTTGGGTACCTTGAGTAGTGAAGGGAGGAAGGGAAAAGGAAAGAAAGCAAATAGAGGCTTTTTAACTTGGTGTTGAAATATAACATGCATACAGTAGAGTGCACAGATCACAGGTGAGTTTTTACGAACTGGCCACACTAGTCTATCTGGCACTCTGGAAGCCCTTGTCAATGTCAGAAACGTCCAAACCTGTAGAGAATTTTTATGAGTTCATTTGAACCAAACTGACTACAGTTGCCAGGTAGCAAAATGTCAGTGGACTGAGAAAATGCCTCAGAGATTGGCAGTTTTACCACCTTATACATCAGAATCGAAGGAGAAGATGTAAGGGGGTTGGTTATTTGAAATCCATTGGTGGTAGATTAGGGAGGCGGGAGAAAGCAAAGCCAGGACATCTCTGAGGTTGGATGCAGAGTAGAAGGGATAGACACATACCCCTGTTGCATTGGTGGGTACAGGATGGTGAACAAGGAACTTGTGCACCACATGCCGATGGTGTGGGGGAGACAAGATAACAAGGTGGGGTGCCGTGGTCTGTGCTGTGGGGAGGGATTGTGCCCTGAGGGGTCTGGAAAAATGGAAATTACCCTGACATTCCAAAGATAGGTTATCGTAGATGTAAAAACACAACAGACAGGCTTAGTTATCATAAAGGTTGACCTTCATTAAAGGACAATACAGGCCTAGGATGTGACTGCCCACCACGAACTGCTTTTAGTTAAGAAGGTTTAATTTCAAACCACCCCATGTCCTTACTTTAGTCTCTTAGTTTGTAAGGCCACCATGCGGGTCACCCCTGAGTTTGTCAGGGTTAGTGTGTGGCCTCTTTTTCTCCTACACCCTCATGGCCCTCCTAGTCACTCTCTAGCTTTCTAAGGGTATCCACTATTCTGCCTTCTAAACATAGTCATAGTCTATTTTTTAAAATTGATTTGAGAGAGAGAGAGAAAGAGGGAGGAAGAGGTGCAGAGAGAGAGAGAGAGAGAGAGAGAGAGAAACATCGATTTGTTGCTCCACTTATTTATGCATTCATTGGTTGCTTCTTGTACGTGCCCTGACCAGGGATCTAACCCACAACCTTGGTGTATCTGGATGATGCTCTAACCAACTGGATACCCGGCCATGGTCTAATCATAGTCTATTTTTAAAATTTTTATTTTATTTTAAAATATATTTTATTGATTATGTTATTACAGTTCCAATTTTTCTCCTTTTCCCCCTCCATTCAGTACCCCCCTTCCCTCCAGCAGTCCCCTGCTTAGTTCATGTCCATGGGTCATGCATATAAGTTCTTTGCCTTCTCCATTTCCTATACTGTTCTTAACATCCCTATTTTGTACCTTCCAATTTATACTTCTCTTTTTGTTCCTAGGTTTTATTTAAGAACATCTAAAAAATGTGTCAGATAAATGAATTTTTAAAAAGATTTTATTTATTTATTTTTAGAGAGGGGAAGGGAGGGAGAAAGAATGAGAGAGAGAATCATCAATGTGTGGTTGCCTCTCACATGGCCCCCACTGGGCACCTGGCCTGCAACTCAGGTATGTACCCTGACTGGGAATCGCACCTGCTATGCTCTGGTTCACAGCCCGTGCTCAATCCACTGAGCTACGCCAGCCAGGGTAGATAAATGAGTTTTAATCCTCCTCATCTTCCTCCTCTTCTTCATCCTGGTTTATCTGGAAGTAATGCAATTTGTAACTCTCTCTGCTGTTAGCAAATACATACAACCAGTCACATAGATTATTCCTCTTCAAATATTTTTTGGTGAGATATTTCAAATACCTTTTGGACAAAGGTGTCTCAGAAGTAACAGTGATCTTACTCTTGCTTCTTTCAATGGTTACAACCCTTCCACCAAGGTTCCCAGCTTTTCCATTCACTTTGATTCTCTCCTGAAGAAACTGCTCAAAATTGGCAGGATCCGTGATTCCCTCTTCTACAGAGTGGGTGCAGTTAAGGGTGAACTTCAGAACCTGCTTCTTTTGTTTTTGTCCCCCTTCACCACAAGCTTTTTCATGGGAGCCATGGCTGCTGTGGAGACAGAAAGGACCAATTTGTGCTTCTGAATCCTTGCACCTTTCCCTCCATTCTCCTCCTCCCCACTCCCAGCTGATAACCCTCCAAATGATCTTCATGGCTATGATTCTATTCCTGTTCTGCTTGTTTGCTTAGTTTGTAATTTAGACGCGATTACTGATAGCTGTGAATTTATTGCCATTTTAATGTTCATAATTTTATTGTCTTTTTCTTAGATAAGTCCCTTTAACATTTCATATAATAACAGCTTGGTGATGATCAACTCCTTTAGTTTTGGTTGATGGGCTCCCATACCGCTCGATTTTCTGACAGTTCTGGGTGATATTTTTTGTAGTCTAGTTATAATTTTAGCTATAGTTGAACGAGAAAGTGAGGCGTGAAAGTGAGTCTACGCCTCCATCTTGACTGGAAGTCCAACCATAGTCTATTTTTAAAATATATTCGTCAGTGGAGGGAAATGGAAGGATTGGGTGGTAGTTAGAAATTAGGTGTGGAGGATATTAGTTATGTATTGTTTAAGCTGGGTAAGATTTTCTTGAATGTTAAATAAATCCCCTAACTTCTCTAGCAGGTGGCCAGTTACTATTTCTTTTTAAGTTTAGGACAATCTTCATTTCATTCTTTCAGATGGTTTTAAAAGTAAGTATGTTTGAGTATTTATACAAATTCAATTGAGTAACTGTTCTCCAAGCATCTGTTTGTGCATTAGTGGTTCTAAACCTGGCTGATCGTGGGAATAGATCCTTGGACCCCTTTTAGTTGTACTAAATGAGACACCCTGGGAATCTTTGCTTCTAAAAAAACTCCCAAGTGATTTTGAAACCTTGTGTACACAGGCCTGTAAAGCTTACATTTTATCGAAAAGGAAACTGGTATATATATTTTCTTAAGTATTTTATTTATTTATTTTTAGAGAGAAGGGAAAGAGGGTAGAAAGAGTGGGAGAGAAACATTGATGTGTGAGAGATGCATTGACTGGTTGCCTCTTGCACACTCCCAGCTGGGAACCTGGCCTATAACCCAGGCATGTGCCCTGATTGGGAATTGAACTGGCGACCTTTTGGTTCACAGGCTGATGCTCAATCCACTGAGCCACACCAGCCAAGGGAAAGCTGGTATATATTTTAAATGGAAGGTCTAATGAGGCAATAGATCCATAATCGTGGGAGAATAAAGTGTCACCCTTCTTAAAAATGGGAGTGACTAGATACTGGATTCTCCATAAAGTTGAAAAACACAGCCAGTTTTCAGGGTTTGGGGGCCCATCGTTATTAAACATCCTTGAGGGTAGCTTAAATAGCCTGAAGATTTTGTCTTTAAAGCTGTTTTACTGGGACACAATGAGAAAGAGGTCCTGGAGTTCTGGACCAGAATTCTGGGTGGTGCACTTTTATTGCCAGACAAGGACAACTGCCAATCCCGGTGCTCAGTTTCCATTGACAGGGAAGGTGCCTGTGGACTATGTAAAACAAAAGTTGAAAGACAAAGAGAGAGAGAGAGTTCAAAGGTCTAAAATGGAGACAATATCTTGATAGGGAGAATACGAATAAGATACCTAGCTAGGGAGTAGAATCAGACAGACAGTTTAGCCATGTGAGCCAGGGAACTTAGTGACACTTTCCATGAGGTCACCAGCTCACCTTTGTTTGAGCCAAATTTTAGTTTTCTCTGTCACTATGGGGTCCTTACTTTGAGACCCCCAACCAGCTGAATTCTGGGAGTCGCATCTAATAACTGAAGGGTACACTCCAGAGGATAGGCTCCATAATAAAGCAGCACAGCTTTTGGATCTAGTTTAGTCTGTTGCTGTAGCTTAGTGCTCATTGAAGATGCAGCTCTTAACATAGTGGGCTTGACTTTGGTCTAGCAAGCTGAACTCCTCCGATCCAAAGTCGAACATGTCTACTGAGCCCTTGAAAGGTACATATGTACCTACTCTCTGACCTAAGCCATCTGCCCTGGGTAGAGAGGTGAGCCTGGCAAACAAGGATTCTCAAGGACTGTCGCTTGGGATAGAGTGTGCTCAGGCCATAGGCATATGCATGGTAGAGGTTCCAGCCCTTCCTCAAAAACGGTCCAGGGGAGCTCTCACTTCCCAAGAGGTACTTTCAATCTGGTTGTACCATAATGGGTCTCATGGGGAGAGAACAGCTTTTTGTTCGTGTTTTACACGACAACCCAACAGGAGTACCCACAGGAGGAAGGTGATAAAGCCAGAGCTTCGGTGATTATGACCCACACCGTGGAAGTTGGTTAAATCTTTCTTCAGAACATTTAACTTTCAGATTAGTGTTCTTTTACTTCCTTGGGGAGACAGAAGATTGAAGAAAATGCTTCTTTTGCCCTCATACATACCTGGGGATGATCTCTGCACATTTTAACACCCTTTTTCTTTTTAAATTCTGATATTGAATGGGTTAGCCTGAATACTCAATATGAACCCTAACAAATTATGATAGCCACCTGACAGGGGTCCAGTGTCCACAATTCCCATTCATGATAACATCTGGTCTGGCTAATGCAGATTGGGATACTGTCACCAAGAAGAGCCCCCTTTGATGCCAGAAAGGAAAGCAAACTAGCCAGGATATTGGGAAGCACATCAGCATCAGGCTTGTCTGCCTGTGGACCTTTTACCCAGGCTCCTCCTGTGGTTTTCCTCACGCATTCAGTGCTACCTGTCCTTTATACCTTCTGTAACCCACACACCAATCAAAATATAGAGCATTTCTGTTACCCCCTTCTCAGTAAGTCTACCTCCTCTTCCACACTTAATCCCCAAGCATCGAGTATTTTGATTTCTATTACTGTGTATGAGCTTTGAGGCTATACAGTTTGAAACATACAGAGTTTCTTAAAGTCTAGATGGTGAGAGATGTCAGCATATAATGTTAATTCAAGTAAATCAGTGCTTCTAAATGGGGGTTGGCAGACACCCCCTGGGAGACTTGGCGGGGTCTAAAGACATTTTTGATTCATGACCGGGAGGGGGTGCTCCTGGCATCTAGTGGGTGCAGGCCAGGGGTGCTGCTAAGCCTCCTACACTGCACAGGACAGCCTGACAACAAAGAGTGATCCAGCCTCAAATGTCAACAGTGCTAAGATTGAGAAACCCTGAAGTAAACCATGTGCTCTTTGCCCTGGGGAGTGTTAGTCTGTGGATCTCCCAAATCCCCTGGGATGATGTTTGTTTTACTCTTTGTTTTGTTTATTTGTTGAGAGCCTGCAGGGAGCTGAAAGGGCAGCCTTAGGAGGGGACATTGTTGGGCGCTACTGGCCTGTGGCCGCATTCTTGCTGTGGAGCAGGAGTGAGGGTGGGCTTGTGTGGTAGACTATCAGGAGACATGGAAGAAGAGGAAAACAACTTGGGTAACAAAGGGGCAGGCTTAGCATAATGTTAAAAGGAGAAAAATGGAAAAGAGTGGAAAATAAAGTAGAAGCGAATAATCAAGAATCCAGTAAAATGTTATATTTTAAAAGTAAACAAGCTAAGATTGAAAAGAAAAGATGAACAGGAGAATAATCATTAAAAACATAAAAAGTAGAGATCTGAATTGAAACAGTAGAAGGCCATGAGATTGAAAAAATGAAATATGTGGAAAGTAGGTAGGAATAATGATTGAAAGCAGAGACTTAATAAGGTCAACATAAGGCGTTCTGTCAAACGAGGATGAAGATAGGGGACAACATGATCCTGAAAGGCTTGGAGGCTCCGGTGCTGGGTGAGGAGTGAGAAGAGGGCCGGGCACCAGCTATTGCCTGTGAGGAAGGGAATCAGGAACAAAGTCCAGGGTGGGGCCAGCTGGCTTAGTAGAAAGTCCCCAGTTCAAGCAGTATTATTAGTTGGTGGTGGGCAGACCTAGAGGGCAGAGAGCATGAGCTGACATCTCCAGATACCGGCAGCCTAACAGGCCCTCTCCTGGGGTGCAGGGAGGGACCATACTGACTGCATCAGCAGGAGCTGGCTGACCTTTACCCTGGAAGCAAAAGAAATGTCTAGCAATATTTCTTTGAAATTACAACCTTCCAAGATGAACACGTAATACTTTCAGGGTGTGTTAATTATTTTTAAACCAGTTAAAGTAATAACTACTTTTTAAAAATAACTTCTAGCTCTTTGGTTGCTTCTGAAATATGGGAATTTCCTTTTGTGTGTGTGACTCCAGGCATACCGTACTTTTCAGTGGACACTTTAGTTATGTTTTATCTATGTTTTGTGAATATAACAGAATAGCTCAGTCTTTCACATCACAGACACTACAAATCTCAGCAATATGATTTCTGTGATGCTAAATCATGCATAAGTACTTAGAATAAGTCAGTAATTTCTTTTTCACCTCCCTCTGTCCATGTAGGCAGGCAATAAACAGTATTTGGGCATTTCTTATATGCTGGGCAGTCCTGGGCACTAGGAATACAAAGTAGGACATGGCCCTATCCTGAAAGGGCTTCCAATCTGACAGGGAGAACTTGATAGACATAAATAAATGGACACATAAGAAAAGAAAAGCAGTGAATCTCTATGCTCTTAGGTAGTGGTGCAGAAGGACAAAGCAAGTATAAAACATTCTAGGCAGAGGAATCAGCGTGTGGGAACCCATGAAGCTGGAAAACAGCATGGGAGAAGCATAGGGAGTTCAAGTTTTGTGGGAGAAGGCGGAATGATCAAGAGATGAGGTTAGAGAAGGTGGTCGGGGTGAGATTTTCACAGGCCTTGTTAGACCCCCATAAAAGTCCTGGGTAATGAGTTACAAAGGATCTCAAATGAGGATAGAAGATAATCAGGTTTGGTTGTTTACAAAGATCATTCTTTCACAGTGTGGTCATCAGAGGCCAGGTGAGCAGTTAGAATGCTACTAAAATAATCCAAGAAAGAAATGGGGGCCCAAGGGAAAACTGTACAGGAGGGGATCGCAAGAGAGAGTGAATTGCCATCATTTAATAGGCAGAATTAAGAGGATTTAATGACCAACAGAATGGGGGTGGTGGTGAAGGATGACCTCAGAGTTTATGATTATGTTGTCTAGGTGGGTGAGAAAGTAGAGGAAGAGGGACAGGGCTGGGGAAAAGATGCTAGGTGGTCAAGAGCTGTGTAAATGTAGGGGATTATTGAGAAAAAGCTTTCTGACTTGATTCCACAGCACACATCCACCCATCGGGCCTACTGTGCTCTTGGAGGCACAGACACGACCCTGATGAGTTGGTTTTGGACATGCTTGATCTGGGGAGCCTGTGTCCCGTCCAAGTGGACATGTCCAGCAGTCGTAGGGTGACTGAATTGGTAGCTCAGGAGAGAGCTCTGGGCTGGAGCTTTATATCTGCAAGTCACTAGATGTGAGTGACTCCCAGTCAGGGACAGCAAGGCACAGAGAGAGACTGAGTTTGGGAACTGAGAGCAGGGGAGACCAGCTCTGGATGGGAATGGGAAGGGGGAGCTTCTGAAAGTTTGATTAGTAGAATTACAGAAATAATCTGCACTCTGTTCAATGAATTACTAAGTGAGATCATTAAAAACTTCCCCTGTTGTTGGTGCATGTTCGTATGTATATATCATTTATTTTATCTGAAAGACTAAGTAGAAAGACTTAGAAACTGTTGTCTTTGGGAAATTAAGATAAAGGTGACCTGAAACTTTAAGTCCCTGAGAACATGGCTTTTAGTTTCCGACTTCCATGAAATTTCAGGAATACATTTATTTCTCCAAAAGCACAGTCACCCTCTCAGGGCAGGAGTGGCCGACGTTAGGAAGGTGCTCGTGTTGTACACATTCATTTTGTAGCATTGAGAGAAAGAAGGCTTAAGATTGCTTCTCTGTTTCAGGTAATTCAGAGGTCCGTGGGGCCGGCCAGCCTGAGTCTGCTCACCTTCAAAGTCTATGCATCACAGAAGAAGGACTCACCTCACAAAACTTCCGTGAAGGTTGATGAGGTAACGTGCTGTTCATGTTGTGAAATAGTTTGAACATCTGATTTACTTACTGTAGGAAGGATACAGATTATGTATCAGGAAGACGTGACATTTTAGAGGATATTGAATAGGAGGAGATATATTTCCTTATGGTTTATTTTGTGGGAAGCTCCTAGACTGGCTTTTTCAACAGATACACTTTAGTTAATGGTACATGATATTTCTTAGATTTTTAGTGAGGAATCCGCTGTGTTGCAGTAGAATGCAAGCAGTTTGCTTCTGAGTCATCTGCCTGACTCTAGACTGCTTATCAAGCCAAGAAAACATGTTACATTTTACCTGAGAAATTAAAGACCTGGCCTCATTCTGCTTCTTGGCCGGATTAGAGGCTCACAAGTAGATGATTAACGGATACTAAAGAAACAAAACAAGAAATCATCTTTCCATTGTTCACAGTCTTTTTGTCTATACTTGCAGTGGATTACTTTGGATATTTGGTTTCTGTTCAGACTGAGTCAAGTGACCTAAGGGTCTACCTTCAGTCGCAAGCAAGGTTACTTGACCATGTTTACATAAAACTAATTAGCTTATCTTTTTGCCCTTTACTCTCTTCTTCTCAGGCCTTGGGGCAGTGGCATTTTTGAGGGTGAAGAAGGCAGCCACTAGTGGCTGTGAAAGGTTTCTTCTCTGGATGGGGAATGAACCTGCTATCCTGGTTTGGTTAGCAGCAGACTGATCATTTGAAATACATAACATGTTCTTCAGTTACTCTCAAGCTTTTTTTTTTTTAATTTTCTTTTAGAGAGACAGAAAGGGAGGGAGAAAGAGAGGGAGAGAGACATCGAATGACTACCTCTCACATGTCCCCGACCCCCCATTCCTGGGCATCAACCTGGCTCACAACCCAGACATATGCCCTGACTAGGAATCAAACTGGTGACCTTTCAGTTTGCAGGCTGGCACCCAACTCACTGGGCCACACCAGCCAGGGCTCAAGCTTTTTTAAAAAACCCCAATCCAACACACCCTTTAGAGTAATATTATCCTTTTCCCAAATGAAATATAAGGGGAAATACCAAATTTTAGTATATATAACAAATAAAGGAGAGCTGCTTTGTCTGCTACCAGTCGGGTGGTAGGTGGATGGTAGAATACCTCATAGCCTTGCCCTCTTGGCCTCTTGGCCTTATTGATTAAGTAATAAATAAGGTGCCCTGGCCAGTATGGCTCAGTGGGTTGGGCATTGTCCTGCAAAGCAAAAGGTCACTGGTTTGATTCCTAGTCAGGACATGGTTCAGGGTGTGTGAGAGGCAACGGATCGATGTTTCTCTTCCTCTCGTTCTCCCTCCCTTCCCATCTCTCTGAAAATAAACAGACAAACTCTTTAAAAAAAAGAAGTTGGAAGCCTTTTTTAAAAGAAAAAGGTAGTAAGTAAGGTGCAGAGATCCTCTGAAAGAAGAAGGTTCAGGATGCACACAGCCCTTAGAGTGTCTGCAGTTCATGAATTACTAGAATCGCAGTTCATTTGTATTACAATGCTTACAAATGTGGTCATTGATTATGTTATCTCATTGCTGTATAGACATTTTAATTTTTTTGTTTTGTTTTTTAATGTATGCAGCTTTCACTGTACTCTGTTCCCGAGGGTCAATCTAAATATGTGGAGGAACCAAGGACTCAGCTTGAAGAAAGCATCTCACACCTCCGACACTATTGTGAGCCATATACCAGCCGGTGTCAGGTACTACTCTTCTGAAAATGGAGTGAATGCATTCCTGTTTAGAGTCAGTAGTGAGAAGTCTGTATCGGCTGTATGTTTTCAGAGAAAGGCATGATAAAGGGCCCCAACCTAAGACTGCCCAACTTATAAACGCTCATGGTACCATCTGAGGGGGCTTGGTTGGGCAGAGAGCCCGGCTACCTGGTGGTTCCTGTTGCCAGAGCTGCACAGAGAATTTCCCTCCCACTGGGTAGGTCTAGCACCATGACCAGGGAGTGGAGGGCTGGTAAGTAACTTGTTGGTCACAGCTATGAAAACACTATTGTCTAGAGGAAGGAAAAGGACACAATGTAACCATTTATGTCAAAATTGGGAAGTCCCCTGTCCCCACTGCCACCCGCCAGAGATTCTACAAATCAGTACCACTTTAGATAGTAATTGTTACAGAGCATTTTGAATGCTATAATAGGAGGGTAAATAACTTAAAAAAGGATGGAATTACATATTGGAATACTGAACTGTTTGCCCCAGTAATCCAAGAACTGCTTATACAGATTGGCTTCTGTCACTACTCAGGTTTTAGATCAGCCTTTGTGTTTCAGGAAGGCATTTCTGTCATTTTTAACATCTGAAACCGAAGTTTACAATCTGCAGAATGCTTCCTTGCGCCATGATACATGTATTTGCTGTACTTGATCTTGGTTTTGAAAACTGATGAAAATTAGTAAAAAGTATGTAGATGTGTGTGTGTGTGACATGGTTTACATTTACTTTGCTTGAGACTTACAAACTCAATTTTCATCCAGAACTTATTTAAAAATTTTTACTTTATGTCACTGCTGAACCAACTTAGAAAGAAAATAGTAAGCATAGGCTCTATCAACAATATAAATTATGCTATTATACATAAATATTATAGCCATATTATTGAGTTATGAAATACCTGAAGACTACATTGTATTGTAAAACACTTAGACTTTATCCGCTTGTTCTAGAAGATTTTTTTAAAGATGGTATTTATTTCTTGGCCCTGGCTGGCGTAGCTCAGTGAATTGAGCGCGGGCTGTGAACCAAAGTGTGACAGGTTCGATTCCCAGTCAGGATACATGCCTGGGTTGCAGGCCATGGCCCCCAGCAACCTCACATTGATGTTTCTCTCTCTTTCTTTCTCCCTCCCTTCCCTCTCTAAAAATAAATAAATAAAATATTTTTTAAAAAGATGTTATTTATTTCTAGAGAGAGGGGAAGGGAGGTAGAAAGGGAGAGAAACATCAATCACTTGCGTCTCACACATGCCCACCTGGAGTCCTGGCCTGCAACCCAGGCATGTGCCCTGACTAGGTATCAAACAAGTCAGTAACCTTTCAGTTCACAGGCTGTCACTCAATCCACTGAGCCACACCAGACATGGCTGTTCTAGAAGATTTTTAAACCATATGCTTAGTGGTTAGGATAAGGTCAGCAGGCCTGGTTGGTGTTCCTCATTGGATTGAGTGCAGGTCTGCAAACTAGCATGGCACTGGTTTGATTCCCACTCAGGGCACATGCCTGAGTTGTGGGCCAGGTCCTTGGTAGGGGCCATACGAGAGGCAGCCACACATTGATGTTTCCCTCCCTCTCTTTCTCCTTCCTTTCCCCTCTCTCTAAAAATAAATAAATAAAATCTTAGAAAAAAGATAAGGTTGGCAAACATTTTTGTATCATGTAGGCGTGACTATTGTTGTTTCTCTCTCTCTGTTTGGTTATGAAAGTATTTTGTCTCTTTAGCTTTCAGCCTAAGGTTGCTTTTTGTTTTTTACTTTTTCATCTGTGCACAGTCCTCAGTGCAGCAAAATACCTCTCTAGATGATATAATGGTTATCAACACATTTATTTGGAGTACTTTTAAATACTTCTTTTTGTTATGATGGTTTCATTTTTCTATAGAATAAAGTCTTCATGAATAGAAATATTTTTAATTCTTGGCTTGTTTTTCAGGCCAACAATTTCTGTTCCATTTCTTCAAGACCTAATTTAATTTTTCTTTATAGTAAAAAGATTATGCAGCAAAAAGAAGTGGGCAGTCACTCTAGACATTGATCCATAGCTTTTCTTTTCTTCTTTCTTTTTTAAAAAAGATTTTATTTATTTTTAGAGAAGGGAACGGAGGGAGAAAGAGAGGGAGAGAAACATCAGTGTGTGGTTGTCTCTTGTGCACCCCCACTGAGGACCTGGTCCACAACATAAGCATGTGCCCTGACTGGGAATCGAACTGGCAATCCTTTGGTTCACAGGCCGGCACTCAGTCCACTGAGCCACAGCAGCCAGGGCTCTTTTTTTTTTTTTATGGGCAGCAAAAATCAATAGTGAATTTCAATGAAGTGATATTCAGTTATTTTGTGTTTTTTAAAAGAGTTTATTTATTTTTAGAGAGAGGGAAAAGAAGGGAGAAAAAGAGGGAGAGAAACATTAATATGTCTTTGCCTCCCGCACGCTCCCCACTGGTGACCTGGCCCACAGCCCAGGGATGTGCTCTGACTGGGAATGGAACCAGTGACCCTTTGGTTCTCACACCAGCACTCAATCCACTGAGCCACACCAGCCAGGGTCGTCATTTTATGTTTTTATGTCCTCTTCCAAATTTAACATATCTTATTTAGGCTCATTTAACAGTGTTAGGATCATTTGTTTTGACTTGAGCTAAATTATATTTAAAAATCCTTTTCCAAGTGGCAACTGGTTCTGATGCCTTCTGATACCCATACATCTCTTTTCGTATCTTCACTGTAGACTTCTTGAAGGTGCATAGCTTCTAGCTAGTTCTTTGTTTTCTTTAGGATCATCTGACATTCATGTGTAAAGCTTTTTTATTGTTGTTGTTGTTAAGAGAATGTTAATATTTCACTTGCTTTAGGACTAGGATAAGTGTCTTTCCAAACTTAGATATAGACTTCTTTTGTCCCATTAAAGCTAGTCATTCTTTCTTCAGATGGGCAGTTCTTTAGATATAGGCTCTAAAGTCATGGCAAATCAGGAATTAGACTTAACATGAAAGACAGATTTCACAGGGAAAGGATTGCTGCTTTAATTATCAAGGGACGGATTTTGTCCATTCTCTTGTATGTTAATAGCAAATGAAGAGGCTGGGTTGTTGAAACCACTCCACTTGAAATCTTTGCTTCCTGTGGCAGTCATAAGCCATTCTGCTGAGCAATTTGTGGTGAAGGGGAAATTACAAAAGATAATAAAAACACAAAAAGTCCAGATCGACAGTAAATCTTTGTTCAAAAAGTGTTAATAACATAATTTATTAAGTAAAGACAAATACATTTACTGTTACTTTTTAATCAGCAAATCCTACTCATTCATTTTCTTTTCACCTTTTTAGGAAATATACTCCCAAACTGAGCCCAAGATGCAAAGTTTGGTTCAGTGGGGGTTAGGTAAGTTGGTTTTTAATGATGTAAAATCAGTTTCTTCATTTACATTGGACTCTTTAACGGGTTCCATGGATGGGTTTCAAGGAGAGTTGTGAATTCCTTAAAATTGTATGCAGAATTTTAGAACTATATAGATTTTTTTCTGGAAAGGTGATCTGTTATTTTCATCATATTTCAGAGGGTTAGTACCCCAAAATACTCAGGTAAGTCTCTTCAACATCATTAGGATTGTTGGGCTAGCAAGTACAGATTTCCTGTATTTTTTCCTTTAAATTTATTCTAGGTACAAGGCCCCTAACTCATGCTAACCTACACTAACTCATCAATAGTTTTTCAGAATCAGGAGAGCTCTTATGCACAGCTCTTAATATATTTTATAGAAATTTAAAGGTAGGGAGGAACTGGGTTGGTATGCCTAGGAAAGGCCTTGTTGCACAGTTAGTAGTGTTTTTACATCTTTCATTGGTTTTTATTCTTTATTTGTTCAATTTATAAGAGAAAGTCTATTTAGAAAGTCACAGGTAGCAAAGGTGAGCCAGCTGAGCTCTGTGGGCTCAGGAAAGGAGAGACGGGCAAAAGAAGGGCCCTTGGAGTTTAGGAAAAAGAATGGCAGAGAGAAAGCACCTGGGGGAAGGAGGAGCAGAAAGGTGTGTGTGGATGGAGGGAGGGAGGGGGGACAGACAGAAAGACAACAGCAGACACAGACTCATACTATGAGACTTGCCCTGGGGAAAGAGGGGGCGGGGAAAGGCGCTGGCTTGCTCAAGAAAGCTGCCTTCATTGGTTTTTATTGTCCTTGATTGTTTTTCATAATCACTTATCACATAGACTCATTCATAGTGTATGTGTTGACTAATCTCACCAGGAAGTACTAACATATTTCATGCCCTTTATTGGGCATCTCAACAAATTAAACTCTTATTTTTATAAGTGTTTGCTTCCATGACGGAAGAAAATAAAAGGAGTATAGTTTATTTCTTTGCAAAGATTATCATAGGGTATTGATGAGCTGATAGCCCTGAAACTACCAGATAAAGACATTTTTTGTTTGAAGACAGACATATTAATAGCCTACTGGTTCTTTAAATTATTCGTGTATGTTAATAACTAATATCTTTAAAAAAATTATTTTTAGAAGATTTTATTTATTTTTATTTTTAGAGAGAGGGGAAGGGAGGGGGAAAGAGAGGGAGAGAAGCATATATGTGTGAGAGATATCCATTGCCCCTTGCATGCCCCCAAATGGGGACCTGGCCCACAACCCAGGCATGTGCCCTGACTGGGAATCGAACTGGTGACCCTTTGGTTCACAGGCTGGCGCTCAGTCCACTGAGTCACACCAGCCAGCATAGAAGATAGAAAATTAAGGTTAAAGGCAAAGTAAGTGAAAGGCCAGTCAGGAATTAATACCAACAACACAAGCCCGATAGTAATATTTAAAATGATTACCACATTTCTCAAAGAACCCAGGAAAAGGAAAATTGACATGTGTCTGGTATTATCTGGGAGAGAGAATTACTGAGTATTACAATTACTTCAGTTCCACGTAAGTTATAATGACAAGCATTGAAGATTGAGGCTGATTACGACAGTGGTCCCAACCACTGCTGTGTATTATAAATTATTCAATATTAGCACAAACACAGAGATAATCACAGACCACTCTCAAAGGTACAGAGGGAGAAGACTAGTTTAATAGAGACTGGGAAGATGGGAACAGTCGGGGGGAGATTTCTGAGATAAATACTGAAGAAACAAAGGTGGCCACACAGAGGGCACGGCACCACCAAGGCTTGGATATACAACTCAGTGTTGCATATGCCGGGAACTGGAAGCAGACCATTGAAGATGGGGTTGAGGAAGAGATATGAGGCTTTTTAAGTCATGATCTAGCTAAAAACCATTTGTTAATTCACTCAGTATTCATTAACTCCTAGTAGTACTTTTAATTAATGACCTGTTGAATGAACATCCACTGTTACCACCGAGGAAAGCAGCATAGAAGTCTAGGCAGTGCATCATTAAGGAGTGTATATTCTCCTTGTGGAGACATAAAACACACCCCTGCTTAATGAAACAAGGTGCTGCTATAGGAGTAGATACCCAATTATGGTACAGAGAATAAATATGATGGGACTTTAGAGGAGGAAGAGAGCTATGAGCTGATGAGCATAGGAAAAGCTTTTCTGAGGAATTGGGGCTTAAACTGGCTGTTATTTGGGGGGATTGGCTCAGTGGAGAGGAGATGTGTGATCATGCGAATGAGGTATAAGGCATGTTCAGTCATGGCGGAGAGGCTTACGTGTTGCTTGTATTTTTATTTATTTTACCACTACCAACAGTGACTATTTCCTCACATACATTTGTGCTACAAGTTCCCTTCATTATCCAAATTTATTCTGTTCTTGGGTTTGAATAATGAGCTCAGATGACAAAAAATAATTTTTTCCTTGAGTTTAATGTATTTGGTTGCTGAGCATCAGAGAACAGGCAGCAACGCTTCTGAGAGCGATAGATTTATCCAAATATTCAGGCATACCTCATTTTTTTGTGCTTTGCTTTATTGAAAAAAAATTTTTTTACAAGTTGGAGTTTTGTGGCAACCCTGCACTGAACAGGTCTGTCAGCACCAAATTTTCCAACAGGCTCAGATGGTGGTTAGCGTTTTTTAGCAATAAAATACGTTTTACTTAAGGTATCTACATTGCTCTTTTAGACATAATGCACACTTAATAGACTGCACCACAGCAGAAACATAACTTCTATATGCACTGGGAAATCAAAAAATTCATGTGACTCGCTGTATTGTGGTGGTCTGAAACCAAACCCTCAGTATCTCCAAGGCCTGCCTGTGTTTTGTGTTTCTGTGTTGGGATAACAGGAGTTTGGATAGCAAGGGATCCCTGTATTTGTATTTTTCCCTGTGTGAATAGTTGATTCACGCCGGTAGCCTTTAGGAATATGAAGGTAATCTAACATTACTGTACTGTCAGTAGGATGTCAGACAAAAAGTGTTTGGAAATTGGATACTTGCTATGTGAATAGTAAATCATGTTTATCACGTACAAAGAATGTGTTGAAAAGAAGCATGTTAGCCAAAAGCCAAGAATACATTATTTGAAAAGCATTTGATACTGCAAGTACTAGTTAGACTTTAAGATTTGTTTTGTGTCTTTAATGAGCAATTTATGGAACTGTTTCCTTGTCTGATTCTATTGTAGACAGCTATGAATATCTCCAAAATGCACCTCCTGGATTTTTTCCAAGACTTGGTGTTATTGGGTTTGCTGGCATTGTTGGACTCCTTTTCGCCAGAGGTAGGTACAGTTTTGTTTTTTTAAAAGCCAGTTCATAAGGGAGAGAGAAGATATATATTCGGTTCTTTGTTTTCATTTACTAGTTTTTAGAACAATGAGTTGGATCCATTGATATGTTTTTTTCTCCAGTATACTTGATTTTAAGCATATATAGAAATTGTTAAAAAAAATGAAATGAAAGAAATTATATACTCTTGGTTGAAAAAAGATATTAGTTATCCTTTATATGAACATTTACTTGATCAAATTACTGTTGCTGTTTGGTACAGAAAGAGGGAACCTTTGTTAACCAAAGTCTGTCATACCTGAGACACTGTTTTCAAATGCTTCACTGTTAAGATCAGGCTCTTAATTACAGTAAATAGAACACTGATTTTATAGAGATTGTATTGATCTTTTGATGTGTCGTAGCTTCAGTCATTGAGGATATAAAATTTTTAAAACAAATTGAAAGCTAACAAATGCCAACTTAAAAATATTACTACACTGCACTGCTGGATTGTAAAACATAGGAAACAAAGGATGGTAAACTTCATTATAACGAGTGAATTCGTTATGAACTACTTGAAGTTTCACTGATTGTGAAATTCAGACTTTACAAAAATTCCCAAAATAGAAAGTTTATGAACCCTGTAATCAGACCCCCCATAAAAGATAACTATGGAGACTAGTCTGGCATCCAGCCTTGCAGTTTTAAAAACCTTTGCTAATACACGCCTTAATTGTTACGTCAGAATTGGTAGAGACGTGTGTACTGGTGCCACTCCTGCAGCCTGTGGAATGAACTCTTGTTGGAGTTTCTGTGTCCTCTTCCCATCTATATAAGCATTACATTGAGAGTTTATTTTTACTAATCAACTTGCGAAATAGTTGAACAAACTCTCCTCTTTCCTGTAAAGCTGTCCAGCAAAGCATTCCAGTCTTATTTAACTAGTGTTTGGAATGTAGGAGAGTCCCAAGGCCAAGGTATTGGAATCTTGGGTACTAATTGACACATCTTCTCCCATAATTACCTTTTTGTATGTGTGTATGTGATGAGAGTACACAAAATCTCTTAGTAAATTTCCAGGATTCAATAATATGAACTGTAGGGGCCTTGCTATACATTAGATCTCTGGACTCATTCATCCTACATAACATCTGACCATTTTCCCACCTCTCTGCCCCTAGTAACCACCCTAATACTCATGTATTTGATTATCTATGTGCTTGATTTTTTAAAAGATTTTATTTATTTATTTTTAGAGAGGGAATGGAGGGAGAAAGAGAGAGAGAGAGAGAGAGAAACATTAATGTGCAGTTGCTGGGGGTCATGGCCTGCAACCCAGGCATGTATCCCGACTGGGAATCAAACCTGTGACACTTTGGTTCACAGCCCACGCTCAATCCACTGAGCTACGCCAGCCAGGGCTGATTTTTAAAGATCCTACACATCAGTGAGATCATGCAGGTTTTTTTTCTTTCTGTGTCTGGATTATTTCACTTAGCACAGTGCCCTCCAGGTTCACCCATGTTGTTGCAAATGGCAGGGTGTCCTTTTTTAAGGCTGAATAACCTTCCATTGTATATAGACACAACAATTTCTTTATCAATTCATCCTTCGTTGGACACTTAGGTTGTTTCCATGTCTTGGCTATTGTGAATAATGCTGCAATGAACTGGGAATACAGATAACTCTTTGAGAAAGATTTCATTTCTTTGGCGTATATACCCAGAAGAAGGTTTGTTAGACCATATGATTGGGTTTCTGGAGCATATCTGCTGAGGTAGTCTGCCTCAGTTGATGGGGATGAGTGACAAGTGGCATCTCTCTGGTAAGAGAGGGGAGTGGATGATCAGTCAGAGGAAATGAGCCCAACCAGGCCACTTGTGGGGCAGGTGGTTGTCACTTACTATTGTTGCTTCTTGGTGTCTCCCCCAAGCACTGGCAGCCAGGGGTTCCCCTTTGGCAATGCTGATAGCTACAGCTCAGATTCCTGGCTTCTTGGGAGGTATGGGCATGGAGATGGCGGAAGTGGAGGTTGCACTTCCTTCCTAAAATTCTGGGGTTCCCAGCTCATTGTGTGAACCAGTAGGAGCTGAAGACCCAAGAGCTGCTGCTTATCAGCTTTCCCTAGGGGAATGGAAAGTAGCAGGTTGGCAGGTTTGCTGCCCTTCACTTGGTCCTCGCCTGTGTGAACTGCCCAGGTGCTTAAAGCCTCAAGTGTACAGGTGGGATCCCAGGGGGAGCAACAGGCTTTTCTCCTTTGGAGTGATTATGTCTTTTAAATCAAGGCAATGGGGCAGAGAGAGAAACATTAATATATTAAGAGTGTACATTAACCTGGCTGGCGTAGCTCAGTGGATTGAGCGCGGGCTGCGAAACCAAAGTGTCGCAGGTTCGATTCCCAGTCAGGGTACATGCCTGGGTTGCAGGCCATGACCCCCAGCAACCACACATTGATGTTTCTCTCTCTCTCTCTCTCTCCCTCCCTTCCTTCTCTAAAAATAAATAAATAAAATCTTTAAAAAAAGAGTCTACATTAATAATATTTGTATTCTCTTCTGCAATACCCATTCCATCTTTGGGGGTTTATTTATTTAAAGTTAAACAACACTTATACATTATTCTGTATAAGTGTTAATACCATCCCATTGCACATGGGATACATACATCTTTATGTATCCCGTGTACAAACTGTGTCTCTCAGTGGAGACTGTTTCTAATGCAAGTCCATTTCAAGTGTATTTTCCTGTTTTACCCTCTACCTACCTGTTTTCCTAACCGCGTTTTCAGGTTTCTCCCAGCTCTCCATCCTGCTCAGTTCCCCCTTCCCAGGGCTGCACACCCTCTCAGTCTGGACTGAGACTCCACACAGCTGTTGTCTGGAGACACTGCCTCACTCTTCCTTGGATTTGGCCCCCTTTTCCAGTTCTGTGTCATCATGTCCTTGTTTTGCTCTGCCATGCTGTTCAACTACATGCTTAAGTCACTCTCAAAAAAGCCTATGTAGGAGGTAAACTTTCCAAAAATTACTTTCTGTCCTCATACCATAGGATAGTTTGGTTGGGTGTATAGTTTGTTTTCCATCAAGACTTTGAAGGCCGTGTGTTCTAGCATCCAGAGTTGCAGATGTGAGAGTCAGCAGCCAGTCTGGAAGTTTGATCCTTTTGAAGTGATTCATTTATTTTTCCTGGAAGCTTTGAGGATCTTCTCTTAATCTCCAGTGCTCTGAATTTCCATGGTGCTGTGACTATATATAGTTGCTTGTTTCCTGGTTGGGCATTTTGGTGGCTTGCAGCCTTCAGCTGTAGGAAGATGTCTATCCTGTATTTCTTTGAAAATTTACCCTCATCTTTTTCCTTCCTGAACTCGTATTAGCGATTAAGCTATTTAAACTGACCCTATATGTCTCTTATATTTTCCTGATTATTTTATTTTATTCCTTTTGATTTTTTTACTCAGTCATTTCCAAGACCTCTTTTTTGTTCTCTGAATGTTCTTTTTCTTATAACTCTTTTTTTCTTTTAATGTAGCAGCTTCTTTAATTTATTCAGTGATACTTAATTACAGGTTTAGTTTTGTTTTAAACTTCTATTTCCAATAGGTTCCATTTTTTTCCTTCTTGCTTATCTCAATCTTGTCTTATATTGTTGGCTTTCCTCAAATAAATAGTGATCCTTGGTTGTACATCATGTTTAAGGAGAAAGCGATTGAAATGCCAGCAAGAACTTTTTGTGTATAGATGGGGCTTGCTGGCAGGCAGGTTCTACCTCAGGGTGAGCTGAATGGAGAGTGACTTTAATATGGGCGGTACCTACCCTCAGTGCCCGAGTGAGGAAGGCTTTACTCTCATGCACTTACATGTATGCGCGCACACACCAGTTATCTTGGTTCTCAACAGAAAATCCATGGCATTTCTCTAGAAATACCCTATCTACTTTTAAAATTTTTGCCTGGGGAGATGCCTGGCCATAGGCAGTTTTGCTCTGGGATGGGGTGGGGGACGGAGAAGGCCAGCTGGTCCATGCACAGGACTTGCATTTATAACCCTGTCTTGATCCCTGGTTGCCCTGTCCCCCCTTCACAGGGACCCCCATCTCTGGGCTGCTGGGACATTCTGTTCCCTCCTCCACTATAGCCCCTCCTTAGGACTTCCAAGGCTGTGTGTCCTCTTGCTTCTGTCCACTCTCCATTTTATATTTTTATTAAGGATTTTATTTATTTACTTTTAGAGAGAGGAAGGAAGGGAGAAAGAGAGGAACAGAAACATGAATGTATGAGAGATACAGTGATCAGTTGCCTCTCGCATGGCCCCAACCAGGACTTGGTCCGCAAACCAGGCATGTGGCCTGACCAGGAGTCGAACCAGTAACCCTTCAGCTTGCGGGCTGGTACTCAGTGCCCTGAGCCACACCAGCCAGGGCCACTTTCCATTTTCTGAACATTGCCCCTCCAGTGGCCCTTCCACATATTTTCTCTTTGTTGCGGGTTTATCATCTGTATTTTATTATTGTACTATTATTATCATGGAGTATTAGAAAGGAGAAGAGAGGAATATTTGTGTTCATTATGTAAATAGGAAGCCAGCTTACTATAAAAAAAACATAAACCTTAAAAATCAAAAGAATGTGTGTGTTTTTTCCATAACAATCTTTTTTCTATTTCCTTAGAAATGGTGGTTCTCTTAAACATTATGCTGATGAAAGAAGCCAGTTGCAAGGACCACATGTCATATCATTCCATTTATATGAAATGTCCAAGTGGGCAAATACTTAGAGATAGAAAGTAGATTAGTGTCTCCCTAGGGCTGGGGGTGATGGAGGATTTGGGGGTGACTGCTAATGGATGTGGGGTTTCTTTTGGGACTGATGAAATTATTCTAAAATTGATTGTGGTGACGGTTGCACACCTCTGTGAATACAGTAAAAGCCATTGAATTGTACATTTTAAACAGGTGAATTGTGTCTCACTGAAGCTATGAAAATGCGGTGGTTCTTTTTGATATGTTTGATGTTACTAAGTACATTCTGTCAGTCTAGGAGTATGAGCCCCAACCAGGGATCAAACCCACACCTTGGCGTATTGGAATGACACTAACCAACTGAGCTACCTGGCCAGGGCCCTCTAGAAGTCCTTTTTTTTTTGAGGTTTTATTTATTTATTCTTTAGAGAGAGGGGAAGGGAAGGAGGAAGAGAGGGAGAGAAACATCAGTGTGTGGTTGCCCAGTACATTCCCCCAACTGGGGACCTGTCCTGCAACCCAGGTATGTGCCCTGACTGGGAACCAAACCAGCAACCACTTAGTTTACGAGCCTGTGCTCAATCCACTGAGCTACACCAGCCAGGGCCCAAAGAAGTCTTATTTACTGTTGGATATACAGGCAAATTAAGATGGTTAAGACAGAATCATCTAACAGTGTCCACAACCTTTTATTTAATAGGTTCAAAAATAAAGAAGCTGGTGTATCCCCCTTGTTTCATGGGAATAGCTGCCTCTCTTTATTACCCACAACAAGCCATCGTATTTTTCCAGGTAAGGTAGACCAAGTAAGTTAAGATGTCCCTTATTCTTGCTTATGTATGTATGAGTTTACTTCTTTATTTTAATTTAATTTTATTTTACAGCTTTTATAACAGACTAAAATTTGTTTGCAAATATAAATGAGTAAAGCAAATTTAAATGTTTTTCTTCACAATGTACCTCAATTCTGGCCCTCCTAATCATTTCGGTGGTCTGAGAATGCACACTAATTTGAGTATTAAAGAAAACTTAAGATACCTTTTTTTGTGCATGTTGACATGGATGTGTAGAGACTCAAATTCTAAAGTTGATAGTTATGGGTCATTCTCAGTTCAGGCATATCTGGGTCACAACCTGCCTTCCTTGAGTTGCAGGCACAGGCCTATGCTCGACCCTCCATGCCTTGTCTGTGGCCCTGGAGCTGGCCTGGCTTTCCTTGCTGGGCCCTTCAGGGAGCACAGTCCCCTCTGCTGGGAGCATCCTGGCGGGTAAAACACGGTGGCAGGCAACATGGCTAAAGCTGATGTCTTAGCCAGCTCGAGCTGCCATAACAAAACACCGTAGACTGTGGGGCTTAAATAACAGAAATTTATTTTCTCAGTTCTGGAGAGTGGAAGTCTAAGATCAAGGTGTCAGCGAAGTTGGTTTCTCTTGAGGCCTCTCTCCTTGGCCTGCAGATGGCCGCCTTCCCACTGTGTCTTCACATGCCTTTTCATTGTGTGCACACATCCCTGGTGTCTTGTCCTCATCGTACAGTGACACCAGTCATATTGGATTAGAGACCCTCCCTTTATAACCTCATTTAATCTTAAAAGGCCCTATCTAAATAGAGTCACATTGTGGGTTAAGGCTTTACCATGTGAATTTGGCAGGGGGCATAATTCAGGCCATAACAGCTGGACCAGCAGGTCTCAAAGTATGGTCCCTGGACCACTAGTATCAGAATCTTTTGGGAACTTGTTAGAAATGCAAATCCTCATGGAACCTGCAGGAACTAACCATGTGGACAAATGAAAAATGTATTTGTCTACAAATTGCAGTGACCATACATAAACATGGAGGTCTCTGTCCGGCTTAGGACAGCTGACTGAGTTTGATCGTCTCCCTCCATACAGGCTTTAAAACCAGCAATTGCAGGTACCACTTTCCTTGCTGCTTTGTTTACTGTCTCTGCTGATGAAGGGTTCTGGGTTATTAAAAGGCAGCCAAGTGAGGTTATTTCCTCATCCATCTTAACTGTTTTCTGAGGTGTCTTTTTGAAAATAGGAGTCCCCTGTGCTGATTGCCGCTAACAGTTTGGGTATAGTTAAGGTGCTGGAGTTGATATGAAGGGTTTACTTAAGTTAAATTGTACTTGATCCTGCTGAAATACACTTGCAGCTAAGAATGAAAGAAGACAGAAACTACCCATGTCATGTCTGTCCCGAAAGTCATCATGGGTTTTGGATTTGTTTTGAGGATTTTTTTCTTTTACTCTTTTCCTCCTTTAGGACCTTTGGGGCACAGGAATACCCAGTGAACACTCCCTCATCAGTGTAACTGTACAGACTTTGCTACTGTTGGTGGTGGGGTTATCATATTTTTGTGATAGGGAAACACATTCTCTTGGATAAAATAAATAGCAAAAACAATTTTTTTCGAGTTTAAAAAAGAAGTGAAAATTATCAGGCCCCAGCCCAGACCTACTGACCCAGACACTGAGAGTTAGGGTTCCCGTCTGTTTTAGTGAGTGCGCCAGAGGATTTCAATGCCTCCAACATTTGAAAACCACTGATGTAGACTAGATTCCTTCAGGGCAGTGGCATTTGGACTTGGTGGGACTCTAGACACAGAGTTTCTTGGAAAACTGGCAAGAGCAAAGCAGGCTCTAGGTTTTCAGTTCCTGGACAGCTTATGGGGGCAGGGACCAGTTGCCAGAACAGAACTGCCATATCACACGGAGACCCAGTCCTAGGAGGAGCAGCTGTGCCGTCACCAGAATTGGCCTCTGAGGACTCTAAGCCAGACCGACATGACACTGAGCTCCCTGGAGTCCTCATGATAGGATTGAGTCTAGATTCCTGGATCATGCTACAGTTGTAGGTGGGAGTCCATTGGCTCCAGCTGTGGGAAATGGATGGCTTTGGAGACAGTTGCCAGTAAGATCTCTTTAGCATGGGCTTGACATTGTTCACAGCAGTCCTGGAAGCAGATAGTTAATGTTCCTCTGCCTGTTGCAGCCCCAGCTCAGGAACGGGGGATCATTCTGCTTGCTCTAGGTCATAAAAGTCATCTACCATTATGTTAGTCTGTTATGACTTAAATAGTAAATGGATAGTGTGGGCATGGCTCCTGGCCAAGAAGCATAGGTGGCTGCCCCCTGAGTAGAAGTCTTTTCTAAATCTTATATGCCCTAGCATATGTTGGAAACGCTCTTTTGGGTTCACAACCAAGGTAATAGGATGCAAATCGGAGTTGTAATGTATTTTTAAAGTCAATGGGAAGGAGTTTGGCCTTTTATTTTATACCTAGGGTAAGCCAGAGCAAAATAATTAACTTTATTTTCACTGGGTATCAAACATTAGTGATCTGTTTGGGATAATAAAAAAACTTTCAGAAATGGATACTGGTGATGGTTGCATAACATTGTGAATGAATTTCTTTAATGTCACTGAATTGTACGCCTAAAAATGGTTACAATGGTACATTTTATGTTAAATGTATTTTGCCAGAATAAAACAAAACAGACTTCAGTGATTGAAAAAGATTTTCTGATGTCATTTGGTTCCTATTTAACAGTTTAAATTTTTGTGTTTGTGTGTTTTTAATGACTACTCTGACTTTGGACAAGCCTCTTAATTGCATACATTCTATTTTCTGTTCAGTGGTGTTTGGATAAAGGTACTGTAAGAAAACCATTAAAATGACAGTGAATGTTATTTTCCTCTCAGAAATTTCTAACAGCAAAAAAACAGTACCGTATATGAGGTAAATGCTCAAAATGTCTCCCGGTGGGTCCAAGAATCATGTCATACCATATTCTAAGAACATTTGGAACAACTGGAAGAATATAACTTGTAAGAACCCAGCATGTTGCAATGACCAGTGGATTTACTAGCACCATGACCTTAGACAAGTCACTTGGTCTCTGAATATTTCCTTATCATCTTTGCCTACTTACTGCACAGGGTTATTATATAATAGAGATAATTCATGTGAATGTGCTTTATAAACTAAAATGCTATGTATGGAGAAATTATTATAAAAATTAGGAAGAGGAATAATAGCTTTTCAGAAATTTGAAGTACCGTCATGTGGAAGAGTAATCAACATCTTTGGTTATAACTAGGACCAATTAATGCAAATTACTGGAAGCATTTTTTTTAAAAGAAAGCTCAGTACTTACCAAAAGAAGTTTCCAGCCATTAAAGCTAGCTAGCCAAAGGTGGACAAGTACTTTTTTAAGGTTGTGAACCTCCTACCCCCAAATATTCCCTGACTCTGGGACCTCAGGATGTTGTAGAAAAGATTTCTGATTAGGAGGCAAAATCCCTATGGAAACTCAAAGACTTTATGTTTTGGGGGACCTGGGAAAGCTGAGAACATCTTAATTGGGTTCACCAGTTTTTTTACCTAAGCTCCTACAATGAATGATTTTCAGCTTGGTAAAAAATGTGACTTGGTTGGCCATTATGTGCTAGATGTGGTAGGCAGAGTTTTAGGAATTTCCCACGTCAGCAGTGATCTCCTATATTTTTTTCCTCGAAACTGTGAAACTTTGGAATATATACATGATTGAGAGCAGATTATTTTAAATGATAACTGTACATAATCAAACTTTTTCTTCTTATTCTATTCTTATTATTTTTATTTACTTATGTTGCACAGTTTTTAATGTATATTATCCAAGACGTCTATAGTTGTCATATGCTCCAATAGAGTTATATTGGAAAAAGGAAAATTCTCTTCCTTACCAGTCATGTATGGACTAGCAATGGATCTTTTATGTTTTATTTCAAGGTCAGTGGGGAGAAATTATATGACTGGGGTTTACGAGGATACATAGTCATAGAAGATTTGTGGAAGGAGAACTTTCAAAAGGTGAGAAATCTTTTTCATTATCTTCCCTTTGGTTTAAATATGTGGTTTCCCCAGGATTCTGTAAAATTCTTGATAACCCTGTTGCTCAGTCTTGTCTGTTCTGTTTATTTGTTACACCGCTCTCTCAGATTCTCTGGTAACCCTTAGTGGAGGGGCAGCAGGTCTCCCATACTTTTGCTTAATATCAGCAGGGCTGAGTAAATAGTACCCATCAGATGCATTCCACAGCAGTCTGAGATCCTAAGTGCCACTGTACTGCCGTTACAATTTGCTCAAAAGTATAGCATATTATATGAAAGTTTTATCAAAACTGGAGGCAAAGGGAACATAACTATGCTTCTAGGCAAAAGGCAGATAACCAAGACTACTCTTGCTATTTCACTTATCATAAGTGCCTGTTCTTTCCTTTAGCAATACTGTATCTCAGCTACAGGCCAGATTCTCTGTGCTGACTGAGGGACCAGAGGCAGGGGGAGGAGGTTGTGTGACTGACTGTAAGGGGGTGTCCCCTTTTATCTCTTCTCACAGTTGCATAGTTGATTGGATGTTGTTTGTGTTTGCTGGCATTTTCTCTCTTTCCCTGATAAGGAAGAATGAGTACAGAACAAGGCATCATGTCTCCTCTGAGCACTTAGAGACACAACTCACTAAGGAAGAATTAGAATCCTTACATTAACATACCTTCTACATTGTGAACTTAAAGAAGTTGATTTACACTCCTGCCATCTCAAATCAAAATGCTCTTTAAAAAATATAAATAACTCTCTCAAAATTAAAATCCAGAATTTGGAGCTGGAATTTGGAAGTAATATTAGAGAATAAATTATAAGTCCTCTTCATTGTATGCATAAGTAATCTCCTATTGATATCTGGACTGATTTTTTGCACTGATAGTTTCTAAAGGCATTAGTCTCTATTGAGCCTATTTAAACTAATTCTTGAGGAGGAAGTTCTGTATTAATATCAAGTGCCCTTTGGCAATCCATTTTAAAGAGTAAACACTCATTGTTTTACTTTCATTTCTGATATTTTCTTTGGAAGCTTCCTTTCCTGTTATAAAGAATTCCTTAAGTCCACACTGAGTTTTCTGTGGAAAAGAAAACACTAATGTCAGGGAAGCTATACACAGCCCTCAAAAGACGTGTGGAAAGTGAAACTCGGCCTTAGTCCTGAGTGTTCCCTGTGTTGTCAGGCAGACACATGCACACCAAAGCCAAGCGGGGTCCCCCCGGAGCCTCTCGCTCGGAAATAGTTTTCTCTGCTCTGATTCAGCCCAGTGCACAAGCAGTGGGACTCTGGTTGGAATGCAAGTTAAACAGCATTTTATGATAATTCGAAAACGTTAGGTTTTAAAGCTACTCACATTTATTTGCATGCGTTTGGGGAATAAGGTAATAAAGATGTCTAATTAGCTCATGGTTGCTCTGCATTCTTCTCTCCTCTCCCAAGCCCTTACCCTTGTCAGAGTCCTGAAGAACTCAGTGTCCTTTCATTTGTTTACCCTCAAAGCATATTTTTCTTGTCTGTTCTCAATAGAAGGTAATAAAATCAATGTTGACTACCTAAACATTTAGCACAAGTTTTAAATGAAAGCTAGCAGATGGCTCTATTAATTCAAGATTTGATATTCTTAGATTTCAGGAATTCGTAGTGAAATGCCGTTGTTTGTTTATTGATTCCCCTGCCCTGCCCTCCTCATTTGGTTTTGTGAGTTTCTGTGATTTTTTGTTTGTTTGTTTTATTAATGAGAACAAAGGTTTAATCTACCCTGAAACCGGAATCGTTTAGGGCTCAGGAACGATCTCTTTGAAGAAATCGAGAGACACTTTATGAAGGCGATTTTTGTTTGTTTCTTAGCCTGTCTGAAGAATGGTTTTCTGTGCTCGCTTCGGCGGCACATATACTAAAATTGGAACAATACAGAGAAGATTAGCATGGCCCCTGCACAAGGATGACATGCAAATTCATGAAGCATTCCAGATTAAAAAAAAAAAAAAGAATGGTTTTCTAGTCAGGCTTCAGTGATCAATCTCTATTAGATGCAATTTAATTCATAATTATTTATATTATAATGGTGTAACAGATATACATGATTTAGCTTTGCAAACAAAGAAATTTGTAGATACTCTGTTTAAAAGAAGGCCCAGGAATTTTAAGTGGTATGAATGATGGCTCAATTCTCAATTTTATTGTTTCCCATGGAGTTGTATTACTCTCAAAGACCTTAAATGAGTTTGGGGCATTTTTCTACTCTGCCACATCCCTTTTCCCTTTTAGAAATGCTAAGTGTTGCACTGAGTCCTGTACCAATAAAGTTTGGACGAGGTTGCCTTTCAGTTTAATCATTGGTCAGTTAAGAGGAATTTATGTGCTTCAGCTACAGTGAACTCTTGTCAGAACCGTGAAGCAAAGATGAGTGTATCCAGAAATACTGTCATCATAAGGTGGTCTAAGGTTTGTTTTTCTGTGAGATAAAAGAACATATAATGTACAGTTGACCCTTGCACAACACGGATTAGGGGCGCCAACCCCCCACATAGTCAAATCATGTATAACTTTTGACTTACCACAAACTTAGTTGCCCTTTGGTATCTGTGGGAGATTGGTTCCAGGACCCCCCAAGGACACGGAAACCTGTGGATGTTCAAGTCTTCTATTGGAAATGGCATAGATCAAGACTTACAGTCGGCCTGCACATCCACACATGCCCATCCTCTGATCCCAATAGTATAGGAATTTATTGAAAAAAATCATATGTAAGTGGACCCACTCAGTTCAAACCCGTGTTCAAGGATCAACTATATATATACAGTTTAAAATCAAACAGTATAACGACCACACATGTAGCAATCACCCATCTACCTTTAAAAATGGGAAATTACTATGTCTTTTAAGTTCTCCATGGGCTCCTCCATGCCCCCAGATTCTTGTTTTTCATTCCCTTGTTTCTCTTTAAACTTTTCTTAGTTTAACCACATACATGCATATTCTAAAACACTGTAGTTGAGCTTGTCTTTTATAATATAAATATATATCAAAAACAAGTATAAAAGACAGGCTCAGCTACAGTGTTACAGAATATAATAGAATATTAGAATAGAATAGACCATAGTTGAGCTTGCTTTTATAATATAAATATATATCAAAAACAAATGTGCCCTGGCTGGTGTGGCTCATTGGATTGAGTGCTGACCTACGAAGCAAAAGGTCACTGCTTCAATTCCCAGTCAGGGCACATGCCTGGGTTGCGTGCCAGGTCCCCAGTTAAGTGCGCGAGAGGCAACCACACATTGATGTTTCTCTCCCTCTCTTTCTCCCTCGCCCTCCCTCTCTCTTAAAATAAATAAATAAAATCTTTCAAAAAAAAAAAAAAGATACCTAGCTTTAAAAAAGCAAATCAATACATAGAGTTTATCTAGAGGAAGTCTTTCCATGCGTATTATTTTATAACTTTTGTTCCCTTAACATTATGTTTATTGGTTATGTATGGTTGTAGTTTACTCATTTTCACTGCTGTAGAATACTCGTGTATCTTTGTGGGAAAATGCCCATGCCATTGGCAGTTTTCATTATATTATTGTTGCACACACACCTGGGAGCATTTTTGTGCATGTGTCATGGTTTATTAAGAGTTTTTCAAGGCTGGGATTCCTGATTCATGGGGCCTGCACATCAGTTTTACTAGATAGTGCCAAGGAGGCTTCCAAAGTGGTTGTTTCCATTTTTGCCAGTCAGCTGGCTTTAAAATCATTTGTGCATGCGTGCATGCACATGTGTGTGGTTTTACTTTATCCCCCAATTTTTATTTTGAAAAAAAAAATCTCAAAACTACAGAAAGTTGCTCCAAGAGTACAATGACTATGCCTTCACTTAGATTCACCAATTAATACTTTGCTACATTTGCTTTATCTTTTTATACATGCGTGGGTGCTCACACACACTTGTATTTTATTTTTCTGAACCATTTAAGAGTTAATTGTAGATATCATTGCATTTTCAGCATGTATTTCTAAAGAACTTGTCTTATATAATCATAGTATTATTGTACCGAGGAGAATTAACATTTCATTGTTTAAATGAACATTCATTACCTAATGTACAGTTCATATTCACATTTCTCCAGGTGCCCCAAGAATGTGCTTTCCTTCAACAACTTAATTTTTTTTATAGCTGAGGGAATTATAAGGCAAATACCCTTGTAACCATCATCTAGGACAAAAAAAAAAAAGAACTTTGCTAGCCACCCCAGGAGCCCCTGTGTGTAGCCCACCCTAATCATAGTCTTCCTCTGTCCAAATATACCTACCACCCTGACTTTTATACTAATAACTATATTCTCTTCTTTATGACTTTTCACCTAAGTATTTATCCCTGTCACTTTAGTCGTGCCTGTTGTTATTTCTGGCTTCATATACCTTTTTAAGTCTTTTTTTTTTTCTTGCCTTTTAAGCCACTTTTAATCTACAGGTTCCCCTTCTCTCCTTTTATCTTCCTCACAATGTGTCTGTTAAAAAAACCTAGCATGTTGGACCTGCAAAGTCTCTAACAGTTTGAGTTTTGCTAATTGTACACTCATAGTGTAGTTGAACAGGTTCTGCTCTTCTCTGCATTTTCTGCAAATTGGTGGCTGGATCCAGAGGCTGCTTAATCAGGGTCACGTTTGATCCTGTTGACAAGGCTATGTAGACACATCAGTCTGGTTTTTACTTTGATATTTTGGTGTTAGGGCTGTCGATGCTCAATGCCTAGACCCATTGGTTCACTGGGCGTGGAAAACGGTGTCTTTTTACTTCTGTCATTTCATTTTCACATATTAGCTGGAGTACTTGAATAAGGAACCACTTTTCCTCACCTACATTTACCTGGTTATGGGAAAGACAAGGATGAATGCTTGATCTTTTTAATACCTTATTTAGACAATTTTATTTTCTATTCATTTTTTTTTTTTTTTTTTTTGGAGAGAGGGGGCAGAGAGAGAGAGGGAGGGAAACATGAATGTGTGAGAGAAACATCCATTGGTTGGCTCTCGCACCACCTGGCCCACAACCCAGGCATGTGCTCTAACCGGGAATCAAACCGGTGACCTTTTCAGTTTGCAGGTTGGCCCTCAACCCACGAGGCACACCAACCGGGGCTCATTTTTGTTTTAATGCACCTTTCCTTGATTACTAATGAAGTCAAGCATCTTTTCACATATTTATTGATCTCTTCTTCTTGAAATGCCTGTTTATGTCTTCTGGCCAATTTTTTATATGGGTCATTTTTCCATCTCAATGATTTATAAAAGTTCTTTGTTTCCCAGATACTCATATTTTTTTTGGTCACATGTTTACAAATATCTTTTCCCAATTTGAGGCTTATCTTTTTAGTTTTGGTGTATTTTGATGATCAGAAGTTCTTAATATAGTTGTTTTATTGATTTTTTTCCATTATGGTTTTCATTCCTTAACTGTAGGAGCTTAATAAAAGCATGGGACTATTTATTGATCATCCATTGCTAATTTGTTCAGAGAATAGTCTCAGTCCAGCGTCTGAGTATCAGAGATGCAGGCCAGTTGTGGGTGTTAGGCACCAGGGTCACAGATTGGAGTTGTCCTATAAATAGGCAAACACAGCAGTATGTCTCAGTAAATGTCATGTTTGTTTTCATGAGGTTTTTAAAACATGGAACAAGTTACTATCAAAGAATTGTAGAGTGACAATTAGAGTCTGACAACTAAAAAGAAAAATCTTAATTTTTCAAAGGGCAGGAAAATACATAAAGAAATATATAAACCCATTACTAACATGAAAACCGAGCAGAACTTCTGAAGCCGACCTTCTAATAGTTGTATTCAGGGCCTTGCTGGCTCAGCGGGAACACAAAGGGGAAGCAGCAGCGACCACTCTGAGTAAATATATCCTGCTTTCTCTTCCTCCATTTAAAAGTTCCTTAACTTTCTAAGCACACTCCACTTTACCTATAAGTTGCGTGATTTAAATGATTTAAAACGATCATCTTTGAAATAAGCCAGTCACAAGAGAAATACTACACAATTCCACTAACACGAAGAATTAAAATAGTCAAGCTCATAGAAGCAATGAGCAGAATGGTGGTTGGCAGGGGCTGGAGCAGAGAGAAACGGGGAGAGGGGGTTGTTCAACTGGTATAAAGTATCCGTTATGCAAGATAAATCCATTCTAGAGATCTGCTGTACAACATTGTGTCTGTAGTTAGCAATACTGTATTGTCCACTTAAAAGTTTGTCAGGAGGGTAGAGCCCATGTTAAGTGTTCTCCCCACAATAAAATAAAAATAAAAATAAGGACAATGTGGTGAGTTTTCTATAAAGCTACATTTGTTTTGAATTTGTGCCCCCTTTAGCTTTTGCTGTTTAAAATTCTAGGAAAAGCCGGTACTAGACAATGAATTTTTTTTTAATGTTATTACTTAGAAAAATAAAAAGTCACAAATCTTGAAGGAAAAATTTTTTTTTTGAAAAGACATACACTTTTTGATAGCAGAAAAGGTGGGCCTGGCAGGATGCAGCAGGGCCTGGAGGCCGAGAGAGTGGACTTCACAGTGGGCGCGTGAGGCTCCATCCCCAGCCCACCTCTTACAAGACTGGAAACCTTTTGGAAATTGCTCCAGAGCCCTGAGAAATGGGTGTAGTAGCTCATGGGGGCTGTTTTGAGGATTAAGTGAGTTTACCTGTGTGAGAAACACATAAAGCAGACAGACACTAGCACACTAGTCATGATAGATGTCATATGACACTGCACATTTTTGCTTCTGACCAAGGAGAAAACATCCAATGGAAAAGGGAGCCATAGGGCTTATCCCCATTAGTCAAGTCCTCCCTATCAGTGTTTTAGTTTTTTATTACTGCCATAATAAATGACCACGAATTTATTGGCTGAAAGTAACACAGATTTATCTTAGACTCTGTAGGTCAGGAGTCTGGTGCTAAATCAAGGTGTCAGCTGGACCGCAGTCCTTTCTAGAGGCTCCAGGGGAGAACCCTGCTCATTCAGGTTGTTGACAGAATTCAGATCCTTGCACTCACAAGACCAAGGTCTGTGTTGCTGGCCATCAGCTGAGGGGCTACTCCCAGCTTCTAGAGGCTGCAGCATTCCTCGGGTCAGAGCCCTCCATCCCCGTCTTCAAAGCCAGCTACTGCAGGTTGAGTCCTTTGTACTTCTCATTTCTCTGACCCTGTCTTCTGCCTCTGTCTTAGCTGTAGGAACCCATGCAATTCCATTGGGCCCATCCAGATAATCCCAAATAATCTCCCCATTGTAATGTTAGCTGATTAGCACCCTCAGTTTCAGTGCTACTTTAGTTCTCCCCTGCCACATAAAGTAACACACTCACGGGATCCAGGATTAGGATGCAGACATCTTTGGGGGTTAGGGAGAGCATTATTTAGCCTGCCACATTTAGTGAACCGGAATTTTACTGAGGTCTTTAACAGATCATTTGTCCTTGTCTTTTATTTCTTTATCCAAAAAGCTAGGTGATGTACCACATAAAACAGGTAATGTTTATTGAGCACTTGCTGTGAACTTGGCTCTGGACACTAAACTCTTTGCTCCTGGAAGAGTCTGTGAGGCAGGTTCCGTTACTATCCCAGTTTTACAAATGAGGAAGCTGCAGTTTGGAAAAGTTAAATAATAGATCAAAATAATTTGGCTGGTGAGGCCTCAGACATTTCAGGGGACCGCTGTACCTCAAAGGTTTGGCTGAAAGTTCCTCTTCATGTGGCAGTGCATACTAATTACAAACATTTTGATTAAAACATGTTTTAATTTTGCTAATAGAAATGATTCGTGTTTGTGCACAAACATGAACTTTTTCCTATGAATTGTCTACTATAGCGTAGCCAAGTTGACACATAAAACTAACCATCACAGTGCTGTTTGGCTTATTCCTCTAGCCCTGTGTAGTTCAGTATGGCAGCCACTAGCTGTTGAGTGCTTGAACTGGAGCTAGTCTGAATTGAGGTATGCTATAAGTATAAATCCACACCAAAGTTACAAGACATGATAGAAATAAAAAGAATGTAAACTATCTCATTATTTTATATCGATCATATGTGAAAGTAATAATTTATTTTTCAAAGAATTTATTTATTTATTTTTAGAGAGAGGGGAAGGCAGGGAGAAAAAGGGGGAGAGAGACATCTATCCTCTGCCTCTCGCATGCCCCAAACTGGGGACCCGGCCTGCAACCCAGGCCTGTGACCCAACCAGGAATTGAACTGGTGACCTTTGACACCCAGCTCACTGAGCCATGACACTCAGGGCTGAAATAATATTTTAGGTATATTGGGTTAAATAAATGTATTGATTACTAAAAAACAATGAAACCCAGTATATATTAAAATCAGGTTATAAAGAGAATGAATGAGTTATAAAATATTTTAAATAAAATTTTTTGTCTGAAAATGCAGAAAGTTAATTTCTGGCTTGTTCTAAATCACAAACTGTCTTTTGAAGTCAGAATGTTGTGTTTTTTTTTTCTGAGATCATTAAGGTTTCTGCCAAGAGAGATCTGATTTGTAATAGGGTGGATGGGTTCAATATTTCTTTAGTGAGATATTTGACTGTCTTGTTTTATTATACTATAAGTGATATGTAACCAAACAAAAAATTTTCCTAGCAACAGAGTTGTTTTCCTCAACCAAAAGAATGTTTTCATGTGCTCATTTTCTTAATGTCCAAAAGATTTTAAAAAGCCTATGAATTTCACAGCTTATATTTTTGAGGTTGCGATCCTAGCAAGTATAGATAGTGGACTATATAAGAATACCACTAGAAGTACTTGGCAAGCATTATGTTAAGGTAATTCAGATCTAAGTATATTTAACCAGGTAGAGAACCACATTTTTTTTAATCCTCTCCTGAGAATAGACTTGTAAATTGATTTTAGAGAGACTGGAAGGGAGAGAACGAGAGACAAAACATCAATGTGAGAGAGAAACATTGATCAGTTGCCTCTTGTACCTGCCCCATCTGGGGACCAAACCTTCAACCCAGGTATGTGCCATGATGGGGAATTGAACCCATGACCTTTCAGTGCACAGACAATGCCCCAACCAACCAAGCCACACTGGTCAGGGCAAAAACCAGATAGTTTTTATGACAGACCCAATTGTTGGACATGGTTATCTCACTTATCTTCGTAATTCTCTTCCTGTTCTTCATTATTGCATATCCAAACTTAAAAAAAATTATTGATTGATTTTAGAGGGTGATAAAGACAGACAGACAGACATTGATTTGTTGTTCCACTCATCTATACATTCATTGGTTGATTCCTGTATATGCTCTGATTGGGGATCAAACCCACAACCTTGGCATATCAGGATGACGCTACAACCAATCAAGTTATCCGACCAGGGTTTACCCAAACTTATTTTATACAAGTGTTTGAATACTATGTGTTAGGAGGTCGTAAGGATATTGTGCCCTCATGCAGCTTATTTGTTAGTGAAAGATTCAGACGTGAGTGAAAGATTTACATAAATCGGGAAGCTCATGGGTGCTTTGAATGTGAATTAAAGGTTCTTATCTAAATCAAAGGGTAGCAGACAGGGGAAAACCTTGATCTAAAGGATGAGTAGCATTTAGCCAGGCAAAAATTGGGATTGGTCAGTCTAGGTCAAGGATACATTTTGCAAAGGTTTCCCAGGAAAGAGCTTGGCAAGTTGGAAGAGCAATAGCAGGAAGATCCCTGGGATTGTGGGGGGGGGGGGGGGGGGGGGGGGGGGGGCCTTGGAGGAATAGAGTAAGGCACACAGGCAATCAGCCCTGTAGAACTCTGTTCACAGCAACCAGTAGACCTGAGTATTGTATGATGATCCATCAAGCAGTACTTACGGCTTTGTTGCCCAGAGCTCAGTCGTCAGGTGGATATGGTTTCTGGATAGGGTGACTATATAATTTATCATCCAAACTAGGATACTGTAGAGCAGGGGTGTCACACTCATTTTCACTGGGGGCCTCATCAGCCTCTTGGTTGCCTTCAAAGGGCCGGGTGTAATTTCAACTCCTTCATAGTTAGGGAGTATTTACATTTATACAGCCCTAAAATTATTTCGGCCCTTTGAAGGCAGCTGTGAGGCTGATGTTGCCTCTGGTGAAAATGAGCTTGACACTCCTGCTCTAGAGAGTAAAAGGGTAGGTACTGTGAATTATGCTGGGACAATAGGTATAAACCAGTATAACTTGGACAAGCCAAGATGTATAACCCCCATGCTTAGGGACCAGGTCGCAAACATTCCAGTAAGCCTGACGTTGCCTAGAAACCATGCTCTGAAATTACAGGATTAGTCAGACGTTTCTGCTTTCTTACTCCCCCGACCCTCTCCTTCACGCGTGGATAACTCTGAGAGAAGTCTGGCAGGAGAACCTGCACCAAGTCTAGACCACAGAGTCACAGCCGCATTGCCCACTGAACGGCAGCCTGGTGTTTTTCAGGTTGCCGTCTCATGAGAGCTCAGATCCTTGATGATGTCAGGTCTTACCAACATGTTCTAAGAATTAAAGTCTTAAAGACATATAGGAAAGAAAGTAAGGCCTTAAACATTTAGCACATAAACTTCTCCCACTAGAAACTTTGCTACATCACTTCTCATGGATGACATGACCTAATTATATGTTCCCAGATGGTGGCCAGGCCAAATGGGTGTGGTCCGTTACAACCTCTTTCAGAGTAAACATTTTGTGATTTGGCCCCTATGATGGACAATAGATACACAGAGGGGAGTTCTTACAGGATGCATCCCATAGGTGTAAAACCTTCTTTAACAGTGACTGTGGCATGAAGTAGTAAAGAAATCTTCTCACTACTGATTTGATGTTTTTGTAGAATCAGCTGTTTGCCTGACTCTGTATAATGGGAGTTGATGGAACTTGATTTCCTGCTCTCTTCTGTACCAAAGTCAGTCCCTAACGCATGGCCCTCCAGGAGCCTTAGTATTGATAATTCCTTAAGTTTACTGAGAAGTGGGTCACTTTGCATTATAATAGTATTTAGTGTTTGTATCAGCCAAATGCTGAAGACTGGCACCTTGAGATGTTCCACCATTTCTTTACAAGTTTCACTCTTCCTTTTCAAGCTGTACTAATATTCTTCCTTTTTGTTTTATAAGCCCGGAAATGTGAAGAATTCACCTGGAAATAAGTAGAATACTCCATGTTCTGCCCATTTTAATCAGGTAAAGGATAAAAACCTGTGGTTATTTTTTAGCATTGTTAGCACCAGCTCAAGTGATCTATCTGTAATTAAATTTTAATTGTAATTAATTCTGTAAATTAATTATAACAGTTTCAACTTTATGTGGAAACAGGGTTAGGATGATATTTCATTCCATCTTTAATTTATGGGTTTAAATGCCATGACTTATATAATTGTGTTTGTTCCTGAGGTGTACCTGGGTTTTTTAGACAAGCTAGAGCTTGACAATTGTGATTTACAATTCCAAACAATTGAAAAATGCCATTATTTCTTAGGTTTATTTTTTTCAAACTCCACTGTAGTAAGTATACTTGTACTCATCTAATAGTTATTCATTGAACGTTCATTGAACAATGAATAGTTATTCATTGAATACATAGTTATTTATTCAATGTATGACTGTTGTAGAGAAGTTCAAAATGATATGGAGATATTATTGTAACCGACATAGGGAATTTGTAGGTATAGTTATTCTTTCTTTAAAGATTGAGTAACCCCAGACTGGAGAAATTTAGGATGATATGAGATGAAGTCAGACAATCAGTTTGACTCCTTCTGATCTTATAGTCAGTTCACCATTTATTTTCATTCATTTGTTTAATATTTATGCATTGAGTGCCTGCTAAGTGCAAAACACTAGTCAATAATATTAATATTATTTCACATACATATTAAAAATTATAGGGTAGCACTTGTGATTTCCTGGTAGTTAGACTATATTAAATTTGGAAACAATGTAAATATTCAACTGCAGGAAAATGACTTATCATGGTCTATCCATAAAGAGGAATGTCACTATGTTTTAATAATATTTAATTCCATGGGAATATGTACACAATTATTGTTGAATGAAGGAAATAAAAGATAGTACAATATATCTTTAGAGAGGCTAAGGACCAAGAAATAAAACAGAATATTTAACTGTTTCCCCCTTACCCACAGCTTCAATTGCCATGGTTTCATTTACTTGCAGTCAACTGTGGTCCAAAAGTATTAAGTGGAAAATTCCAGAAGTAAACAATTTACAAGTTTTAAATGACATGTTCTGAATAGCGTGATGAAATCTTGCGCCGTCCTGCTCTGTCCCACCCAGGACGTGAATCATGCCTTTGTCTTACATTTCACAGCATACCTTTTTGAGAGACCACAATCACACAACTTCTGTTACAGTATATTGTTCTAATTGTTCTATTTTATTGTTGTCATTAATCTCTTACTGTCCCTAACTTACAAATTAAACTTTATTATAGATATGCCTATCTCGAAAAAAACATAGTATATGTAGGGTTTGGTATTATCCACAATCTCAGGCATCCACTGGGGGGTCTAAGGACGTATCCCATGCGAATAAGGGGGACTATGGTACAATAGTAGAATTCTTGTCATAGTAGAATTATAGATGATTTTTGTATTTTTCCTTTATATTACTCTGTATTTTTAAATTTCACAATGAATATGAATTTTATTTTATAATAAAAAATTTATATCAGCTTTACATTTATTGTAAATTCTGGCAGCTATTTAAAATTCATGAAAGCCTCAGGTTTGAGATTTTTCTCTCAAGCTGTCTTCCTATTATTGGAGACCCAGAGAGTCATATAATCTTTGAATTTGAGAAGGGTCATCTGGCCCAACTCCCAGCCTCCAGTTTGTGTTCCCACTTTTCACCTCCACTGATACAAAGCACACCTTATCGGGCAGCTATCTTTGGATCGTTCTGATTTTTAGGAAGCTATTTCTTACACTAAGCAAAAATGTATCTGCTTATAACTCCTTCTACACAATGGTCCTGACCCTGTGTTAGGAGTCACAGAAAACAAATCCAGATTCTCTTTCATATCACAGCTTTTCATATAGTAAGCCTAAGTCAGCAGTTCTCAAATCTCATTATAGAAACAAATTACTTGGGAAGCTGATGAAAGGCAGAGGCCTAGGCCCCATCCCAGAATAGGCATCTCTGGCAAGTGGGGCCAGATGTGCATCCCATGTGCTGTTAGAAGAGAGATGAGGTTGCACAGCAAGGAAGACACACCTATCCTCCAGAGACTACTTTGAACATGGTTCTATTTCTCTATGGGGCCAATGAGACATGGAGTAAAGGGAAACTATGTAAATATCTATTTCATTTTCTAAAAGGATTGTGGATCAGAGTTCAACTTATGGTATACGTGACCTTGATTTCATTATGTCTAGAGCTTTATTGGCAATGTATTTTTGAATATACAAGTGATGCATATTTATTATAAAGAAAAAATTTTTAGATAAATATTTTTTAAAGATTTTACTTATTTTGAGAGAGCCAGGGGGAAGGGGAGAGAAAGAGAGGGGAAAAAACACTGATGTGTGAGAGGAACATCAATCGGTTGCCTCTCACAGCCCCCCCCATAATCAGGGACCAGATTGCAACCCAGGCATATATGTGCCCCAACCGGAAATAGAACCAGCAACTTTTTGCTTTGCGGGACGACACCCAACCAGCTGAGCCACACTGGTCAGGGCCTAGATAATTATTTTTACAGCATTTTTGTTTTCTATTTTTTTTCCTATGTGTCAATATGCATCCATACATGCTTTTGGTTTTTTGACAGAATGAGGTCATATTCCTTATATTGCTCTATAAGAACACTGAAAGCTCCATGAGGGCACACACTGCAATTTTATTATCCCAGCTAAAGAAATTGACCCTAATTCCTTAATATTATCTACTGTCCAGACAGTATGCAGACTCCCCTGGTTGTCTCATTAATAACTTTCTGCACTTGGTTTGTTTGAATCAAAATCTAAACAAGATCAGCCCATTGCATTTGACCGACAGGTCTCATAAGTGCCTTTTAAACTGTAATAGTTCCTTCTCCCTCATTTTCCGTTGCCATTTATTTGTTGAAAACCTGGGCTTACTTGTCCTTTAGAATTTCCCATGTTGTGGCCCTGGCTGAGTGCATCCATTTAGTGTTATTCTGTTTATCTTTTGGATCTTCTCTTCTCTGCCCTTCTCATCAACCGATGGATCTGAAGACTTAATCAGATTTAGGTTCAATTTTTTTGGTAAGAATACTACACAGACAGTATGTTATGTTTAACTATATTGAATGAATGAACTTGCCTTTCTTCACTTAATATATTGTGTACATCTTTCCCTGTTGATACTTACTGATCTATCTCATTCCTCCTGTGGCTGCATGATAATTTCCTAGCATGGCCTACCATGATCTATTGAATCCTCACTAGTATAGGCTGTTTCTGGTTTATAGTTTTTAGCAATGTAGTAAATCTATTGAACTGTTAGAGAACTCCAAAACAGATTAATAAACTGAGATAGAAAAGGTAAGCTAGTGGCTTACATGTTTAAGAATTTCTGGTTTTATCTTAAAAAGCCAAATGAGTAGTCACTGGACTCTAAAATATTTACAAACCTTTAATTGCTAAGTAGATTCTTTACATAGTAGGAAAAGGCATTATGGAGAAGAGCCGGTTTAGCTTTGGTGTGTCTTTGGATTGCTGGGTGTCTCATTCCAGAAAAGAATGACGGGGTGACGTGAGGAAAGGTAGATGTCAGATGGACAGCGATACAACCATGTTCTCCTCCAGCAGATGGGCGGAAATGTAATTGTTTAGTTTTCAGAAAGGGAGGATGTGGTGTTGCTGTACTATTTCTGCCTTTATTTTTTATTTATAAATCCACCCTTGCAATTACGCTCAGTACACAGCCAGTGGAGAATCTGAATGTAGTATCGATGAAGCACAAAACCTTTCTGGTATTTGGTTTACCTGTCTATAAAAGAGGAACAATTACCCTTTTCTCGCACTCTATATGATCCTCATGGTCATACAAGGGTAATGTAAATATTTGTTATGATTTCTCTATGTAAAACTAAAGCATTTTCAAAATGCAAAATTTTAGAGTTGTTTTTATTTTTCTAGCACAGATTACTTAATTTTTTTCTTTTAGTTATAGGTAAACGTTGGAAACTCCATACACTAAACCAGTATTTCTACAGAAAAACGGAATAGAAGTCAGTATTGAATGTAATAAACTGGCTTTCTTCTTCAGGAAAAATATACCAGGCCTCTTTGTTATCTTGGGTGACGCCATACTACAAAGGGACTAATCTGGAATCTTTTCACCTATAGATAATGTACAAGCCTTAGGACTTCTCGTTCTCATGTTGCTATTTATGTACATAATTAAAATTCCAAGTTAAAGAATGTTGTCCTTTTTTTTTTCCCCCTGATAGTATGGAGTAACAGTTTAAGCATATCTAGTGCCAGTGTGTATGGGGTGATGTATGGTGTCTCTAAGTATACATGTATGTGTGTATGTGAGTGTGTGAGCATATATGTATGCGGAGGCAGGTGTGACATGTATGTGGTACCTGTTCATGTGTGTAGCATGTTTGTGATGTGTAACTGAGTATAGTGTGTGTGTGTGTGTGTGAAAAATGGTAACTCTTAGAGCAGTATCAGCTGGCAACCTGCATAGCCTATATCCCACAAGAGAGTCGAGTTGACAAGAGCAGCTCCGGAGCCAAGAGCTGATGCTTCGATAGCTAGCACAAGGAACAAAACCTGTAAGTAATAGTCTGCCTGGCCCTGATTAGAAGGCATGCAAAAGAAAATAGTGCCTGGGAATCCTTGTGTCTCATTGCCTCCCAGCTCGTACATAGCTTCTGTTTCTTCAGTGCCAGTGGGAGATACATAGTAAGTACAAAGGGGGACCTTCAGAAAACCAGAATTATTTTCTGGTTTTATAGAAAATAATACAAACTTGCCCCTCTAGGTGAGTGTTCAAGGAACCCATCTGTATCAGTGTACCAACCAGCTGGTGTCATTGTCAGAGGCTGCATTTGTCAGTGAATGTTTTTGGAGACACTTACAATGCATTTGCCCATTTCATGATGGGAAGTTTACAAGCACAACTGCCCACACTGTGCTGAGTGTTCAGCAGTTTTGGACCAAAAACCACATGACCCCCGTGCCTCACCCTCCCTATTCACCTGATCTCACCCAAAGCAACTTTTGTTTCCCTGATGAAACAAGTTAAAGGAAAACATTTTGCCGACGTGGAAGAGGTGAGAAAAAAAATGGCAGAAGCACTAAAAGGCATCAAAATGGACGAGTTCAAAAGCTGTTTGAGTGGTAGAAAACATGTCTCAATAGGGGTATTGCATTAAATGGAGAGTGATTTGAAGGTGACTGAAGTTTAAACATGTCAGAATAAAGACACGCTTTTTTATAAATAAATTCCAGGTTTTTGGGGTCCCCCCGCCTTGTAGGCTCTGTCTTCTGCCAATGTGGGAATGCTAGGTGGTGGTGTGTGTCGGTTCTCTGTACGTAGGCCTTGTATTCGCCTTTGTGGCCCCTGAATGCACAGCTCATTGCACCCCGTGTTCCCAGTGCTGGTGGGAATAGCAGGGGCCTCTTTTGACTTGTCAGCCAGCCAGGAAGGATGGTCGGGAACAGTGTGTGAAAGAGAATTGAGATTTTTCAAATTTCAATCAGATTTAGAAATTAAAGGTCATATTTATAGTCCTGTAGCATCAACTTAATTCCTAACTGTTGACCTTCCAGAACCAATAGCAGTTGGTAAGATAGCAGGATATAAATGGAACATGCACATGTTAATATTATATTTAATAGATTCAAAGTGGCTGGAATGGTGCCTGCATTGCTACAGGATTAATGAGCCGAAGCACCCTTGTCATAGAATAATCCTGCCAGTGACCCAGTGACCAATCATTTCAGTATATTGAAACTGTGCCTAAATTATATCATTATATTATCTCCTTATAATATCTCAGTATATTATTATTTCAGGCCTTTCCCATTGGCTTGGCTTCCTATATCACCTCCAGAAAATAGAGATTCCACAAGTTTCCTCATTCTTAAGATTACTTGACCTAGAGAAGATGAAGAAATGGCCCATGTCACAGCATGCTCTGGGGATCATTAATCAAAAGGTATTTCAGTGCCTCCTAACTAAGATATTCCCCCTTTTAACCTTTTATTCAATATTGAAACATTGCCTTAAAACCTCTTAACTTCTCCAAGGGGAAGTAAGGGTGGGAGTCCAGGACCGGCTTCCAGTGGTACCTGACCCACATCTAGGACAGCAGGGGACTCACCTTCCAGCCAGTGTAACTCAGTTACGCTTTATATTGTACTGTGATCTTTGCCTTTTGTAGTTGTTTGCACCTAGCAATGCCTTCTTTTTATATTTAACGCTTTTTGCATGCCTTCCATGAACACCCAACTGTAGGGAATATAAAATTTGCATATCATATTATCTTGCATTTCTCCAGCTCTTTATGCCTTCTGGAGTGCTGTTTCATACCTTCTCTTCCTTGGCTTTTTTTTTTTTTTAAGATTTTATTTTTAGAGTTGGGAAGGGAGGGAGAAAGGGAGAGAGAGAAACATCAATGTGTTGTTGCCTCTCACATGGCCCCCACTAGGGACCTAGCCCGCAACCCAGGCCAGTGCCCTGACTGGGAATCAAACCTACAACCCTTTGGTTCAAAGCCCATGCTCAATGACTGAGCCACGCCAGCCAGGTCCTTGGCTTATTTCTGACCTCAGTGTGCTTGTACTATTTTTCTCTGTCCCAAGGTAATACTCCCTACTTAACATTTACACTTTTATTCTATTTCTTATGAACATTTCCCCTTATAATAAAACTATAAATCTCCCGTTTATCTGTAACTTAGTCAACATGATGCTATTTGAATAACTTAAGGGGTTTGCAGGGAATATTCTGTACCATACAGAGTGCTTTCAGCTCATTTAAAGCGACAAATGTGGTGTAGTCTGTTCTATGATGTGGTAGTTGGAGTCCTAAGAAAAGTTACTTGGTCAAAATCAAGATTTAAAAGCAGTTGCTTCAGTGGGGGCAAAAGGAATAGGAGCACTAGAAAATGTCTTCATCAGTCTTATCGCTTGTGTCACCTCTTGGGACAAAATCTAAAATCAAAACAGAAGTAGTACAATAGGAAGGGCCACCCACCCGGGCAGTGGAGCAACAAGTGCCAGGGCTACTGGGTCAGCAGTTTTTGTCCTGAGTGTGGCTGGATCCCAGCCCAGTAGTGGCCTGTGTAATGGATCAATGACGTCATATCCAGGTGGCCTAAAGAAAGTTCAAAGTCAAGGCAAAGTGCCTGTGTTCACAAATACAGGTGGAAAAATGTGGCTGGCTTGTGGTTAACTACCAAATCAATGACAGTTAAAATTAGGCCATGTAGTGAGTATTACTGATTTTTATTAGTTTAAAGATAAAGTTCAGAATCCTTGAATTCAGCGGGAAAAGAGAGATTTTGTTCTCTTCATTGTCCTGTTTTTTTTAAAATTGACTTAGAAAGAGGGAGGAAGGGGGAGAGAAAGGAGAGAGGAAGAGAGGCAGAGAAATCGATTCATTGCTCCACTTATTTAGGCATTCATTGGTTGCTTCTTCTATGTGCCCTGACCAGGGATCAAACCTGCAACTTTGGCGCATTGGGACAATGTTCCAACTGAGCTACCCAGCCAGGGCTTTCATTGTTCTGTTTTAATTCATCTTTTGGGCAAGGCTTGATATTTAGAGAAACATTTTTCTTTGTGACCAGTAGTATTCATGCTCATTATGCAAGCTGAATGATTTACCCTGAGTGTGAAAGTTTTTACTTTTTAGTTTAATGCACCCACACAGTCTAATGCAAACACCACTGTCAGACAGACCAGCAATATATTTGTGGGTCTAAACTCTTGCCCCAGGCTTAATTTTAATTAAGGTAAATATTTGAAATAATGGTTTCATTCACCACTGGTTGAAAGAAACCTGCTCGGAGTTTTGGTTTTCACCCTGTAGTACTCCTCCCGTCTGATGTTTTGTTTTCTTTCTGATAGGTTCAAATTTCAAGTCAGTAATCAGCCAGCACATAGTTCTAAAGGTACGATTAGGTCAAACTTCAGACATGACCGTAGTTCAGGCTTATTTATGTTTATGAAATGATAGCCAAGGAAATTTGTGTATGGAGCAAAAGCTTATTTTCATAAGGCAAGCGTTTCACTATTTCACATTTCATTCCCTTAGCAGCGCTGAATGAGCCACCTATATTTCATATTTAAGGGCCATTATCTTCTTAATCAGCTGTATAGCTTTTTTGTTGGACTTTAGCTGTGGCTCTGGAAGGCAAGGAATAGTGAAGGAAGTGGCTCTTCTCCCTGCCCGTCCCCAACCTGTGAAACAGTCTTCAGACTCAGTGTATTCCCAGAGTCAGTCTGAGAATGCTCTCCTCCCCCCGCCCCCTCGGTGCTGGCCTGTCTTGGGAGTAGACAGGACAGGTGGGAGAAGGAGAAAAAGGCAAAGATGGAAAGAAACACAGGATTCAAAGACTGCTCCTGACACTCAAAAGGGAAGTCACAGTGAGTCCCTCCAATGCTGAAGTGGTGCAATACTGGGATGTTGTTAGTAACCCCAAATTTGAGTGGGGTTGGAGGAATGATTTTAAACGTTTTGTTCGCTACAGGGAAAATACCAGCCGCCTAATTTATCTTCAATATCTCTTCTAAATCAGGAGAAAATGGCCTTCAAGTAATGATGCTGTCACAGTACATACATTATTTCCTCCTGAAACCCCTGGAAGACAAGAGGGAAGGGGGTTTGGAGATGGCATTAGGACACAGGGAAGGATAGGGAGAGGGAGACAATGGGACTCTTGTTTTGCAACAGACTTGGTGATAACTGTTTGACTTTTGAAACTCTGTGCCCGTGTAACATCGACACAAATAAAAATAACAAAAACATTTAGAAACGAATTCTAAGAAAAACAAGGAAGTTAATATTAAAAACATCATTTACTTTGCAAACTTTGGTTCCATGCATCAAACCGGGGCCCTTCTGTGATTAATGCAATATGATACATTTCTTTACATTTTTTAAAAAGTTTTAGAAGGTTGTGGTGTGTCTTTGTGTCTGGGGCATTTGGGGTAATATCTCTGATTCATTTTCTGAATCCTTCATCATGAAGGCAACCCTCAATTACGGCATTGCTCAAGAGGGAGGCTGTGATCTGCTTGGGGGCGTGTTCCCCGGGGCTGGGAATCGGGTCGTTTCCTCGAAGAAAAGCAGAGCCTGCTTTACTGCACTATTGCCCCGCAGAGGCTGTTCAGAACTGGAGGTGGCCGAGGTGCACCCGGCGTCTTCCCTGCATCCTTCACCCCACTTGCCGTTGTTGGTGAGGGTGCAGAGGAAGATGGGTGTCCTTTCTGCACCTCCCCTCTGTCCTGTCAAGCAGACATGGCACCGGTGTCCACTCCTCACTTTGCGTTACTGGCTCTTAGTGAGCCCATTGACCTAAAGATACTTAACTTACTTCTGATAGATTTCTTGGTGTGATTGCTCAATTAACAAGATATGAGATTAGGGAAACCTGGAACTGTTGTAAAACCTTTTTGCCTTGTTTGGATTCCTGTTGAATTCACCATCACTCCTACGTTTCTGAAGAACTGAATTTCCAGACATTTTCTCACGGAACTCCTGGATCACTTTCTGGATTTCTCACGGCCTTGTACATGTTCTACCCTTGTTAGTTCACACTTGATCTCTAGTAGACTACAGTCTCCTGAGGCCAGGGTAGCTATCTGTCGTCTTAGTGTACACACGGTATATAATATAATGTAAAGTAATTCAATATAGTATGGTATAGTATAATATAATGTATAATACAGTGTAGTCTAGTCTAGTATAATATCTGCTGTAATATACTCATTTATTCATAGATAGGATAAACTTCAACTCATTGAAATGATGACAAATTTGAATGTTTCCCTAAGTAAATGTCAAATTAGAGCTTCGGAGAGTGCCACGGCCTCTCTGGGCAGGCCATAGAGATTGTTTGTACAAATGACATGATTTCCTCCTGGGATTTGGGAATTTTGGTGTTTGCTAGGCAGGGGCTGCTTATGTGACCAGCCCCCAATACAAATCTTGGGTGCTGAGTCTCTAATGGGCTGCCCTAGGCAGAAGCATTTTGCCCACATGGCTGCATTCCCCACCTCCTCCCACCCCCACCGCCCGCCGACCTTCTCCCACCCCCCTCACCCCCCCACCCCCGCCACTGGGAAAAGGAACATGCTCCTAGTCTGGCAGGGAGAGAGGCTATGAAGCCTGCGCGTGAATTTCTTCAGACTGTGCCTGTTTTTCTTTTCCCCCTTGCTGGTCTTGTTGTGCACCCTTTGCTGTAATAAACCTGAGCCATGAATACAACTGTATGTTGAGTCCTGTGAATCATTTTAGCAAATCGCCTAATGTGTGGGTGATGTTGGGGACCCCCCAGGAACAGCATGTTGAAATGGAGTTTGTTTTGTTATGTTATGCCATCTTCCCCTCAGCTTTAGAGGAAAAACATAAATACAGGGACTATTTTATTTACGTTGAATATTTCCAGGTCACAAGGTATTAAGAAACCGTTTTTATTCATTTCCTTAAGCAAAGAGAAAGTGGCTCTTGAAGGCCTCAGAAGACTCTAAGCTTCCTTGTTTAGACCAAATTAGTGATTGGATTTTTTTTTTCAGATTCTCACAATAGAGTCTTTCTTCCTTCCCTCACGCTATGGAGGCAAGCTGTTTGGGCTGGTTCATAAGTAAATAGGTCATAAACTTTACTCCATTCAAAAGTGACGTACTTATGAAAGCATTTATTTGTCCTACACAGAGAGCACTGGCTCATTTCAAATACTGTTCTCAGCCTAGAACAGAATGCTGAAGAGTACACATCACACATTTTGTTTTAAATACAATAGTCTGATTGTGTTTTGATGTTGCCGTAAATATTTCCCTAGGAAATTACTACCAAATAGGTAAGACTTTTAAACACTGTGTGGGAACATAGACCTAAATGTAAGAGCTCGAACTAGAACTCTGAGAAGACTGCTAAGGAGTAAATCTTGGTGAAAGAGTAAAATGCGACCTTGGATTGGGCAGTGGTTTCTTTAGTACAACACCATAAGCAACAAAATAGAGATGTCGGACTACCTCAGAATTTAAAAACGGCCGTGGCTGGTGTGACTCAGTGGGTTGAGTGCCAGCCTGTGAACCAAAAGGTCGCCAGTTCAATTCCCAGTCAGGGCACATGCCTGGGTTGCGGGCCAGGTCCCCAGAAGGGGGCGTGCGAGAGGCAACCACACATTGATGTTTCCCTCTCTTCCCCTGTGTCTAAAAATAAATAAAATCTTTAAATTTTTTTTAAAAAGTTTATGCTGTAAACAATACTATAAAGAAAATTAAAAGACAACCCATTGACTATGGGGTACATAAAGAATTTTTATAACTCAACAATACAAAGACTAATAAGCCATTTAAACCTGGGCAGAGGATTTGAACAGACCTTTTTTCCAAAGAAGATAATAGAAACGGCCAATAAATGCATGAAAAAGATGTTCAACACCATTAGTCATTAGGGCAATGCAAATGAAAACCACACTGAGATACCACTTTGCATCTACTAGGGTGACTGTAGTAAAAAGGACGGAAAATAACAAGTGTTGATGTGGTGGGGGAGAAAACAGTCCAGCAGTCACTCCCATTATTTAATGAGCACAGTTTCCTATTTGCAGAAGGAAAAAGTTCCGGGGAGCTGTTGCCTCACAATATAAATATGCAGGGCGGGGCAAAGGTAGGTTTACAGTTCCTATGGAAAATAGTACAATAATTAATACAGTAATACAAGAGTAAACTTTCATGCACTCGCAACTGTAAACTGACTTTTGCCCCACCCTGCCCTTAACACTACTGAGCTGTATACTTGGAAATGGTTTAGATGGTAAACTTTATGTTACGTACTTTTAATCACTATTTAAAAAATGAAAAAAAGAGACTGTCCTACATTGCCCAAAAAGCACCGTGTTATCTGAACCTCCTCCCTGACACCCCGCTCTGTCCCGTACAGTGTTGTGTATACTCTCTGAAGCAAGGATGGGGGAATTTCTGAAAATGTAATCAAAATATACTCAGGGAGTTCAAGGGCTACTGGCCCAGTTGTTTCTCTTTGTGGCATATTTACTTTCGTTAACTTACTTCTTGGAAGTTGGCATTTAGAGATGGCGAGTTTGCAGGATAAAAAATTGAGGTAGAGTTGTACACATTTATTTTCATAGTCAAGACAACTGCCCTGGCTGGTGTGTCAGTGGAATGAGTGCCAGCCTGCAAACCAATGTGTTGCTGGTTCGATTCCCAGTCAAGGCACATGCCTGGTTTGCCGGCCAGATCCCCAGTGGAGGATGCACGAGAGGCAACCACACATTGATGTTTCTCTCCCTCTCTTTCTGCCTCCCTGCTCCTCTCTAAAATAAATAAAATCTTTTAAAAAAATAGTCTGTGTCTTTCAAAAAAAAAAAAAGACAACTGCTAAAAGCAACGAAAACTGGTGTTGAATGATAGAAATGTGGCTGCCTGGCCTGTTTGGGAGTTTGGTGGACAGCAGGAGAGTCCTCTTCAGGGAAGTGACACAGAGCCCAGGCCTGTGGTGCCTGCCCGCCTGTGGGTGCTGCTGTGGTGTGAGACTGTCTGGCCCCAGCTTCAGGAAGTGAGTGGGGAAGAACAGCAGCCCTTGACTGAGGCATTGAACCAGGAAGTATTCCCACTTGTCTGTTTACCCCTTTCTTCTCTAAGATCTGTTGCCACTTGTCACAGTTGGCAAAATTCAGCCAGAAGGAGGGACAGCTGGAACTGATGAGGCCAAGCAGACTGAAGGCCCTGTTTCTTCTGCCAGGAACGCTTTTCACCTAAGCCCAGTGGTTCTCAATCAAGTGATTCTGCCTTCCAGGCTCACTTGACAATGTCTGGAGACATTTTTGGGTGTTCCAACTCAGGAGGGTGGGTGCTACTGGTGTCTTGTGGGCAGAGTTCCATTGATGCTGCTAAGCTTCCAATGCACAACAGCCTCCCAACAAAGAATGATCTGGCCCCAAATGCCAGGAGTGCTGGGGTGAGCAGCCCTGCGCTGGACCTTTGCAAGGCTGGCTCTTCATCATCCAGGTCTTGACCTAAATCAATCTGTGGTTGGGTGGGTTCCGATCTGTCAGCAGAAAAGGTAGTTTTATTTTCCTTGTTGCACTATCACTATATTTTGTCTTTCTTTTTTTTTTTTTAAACCTCACCAGAGGACATTTTTTCATTGCTTTTAGAGAGAGAGAAACATCAATGTGAAAGAGAAGCATTGATTGGTTGCCTCTTAGAGGTGCCCGGACCGGGGATCATATGCACCCAGACCAGGGACCAAACCTGCAACTCTTTGGCTCTGGGATATTGCTGCAACCAACTGAGCCACACCAGCCAGGCCATATTGTTTATCTTTCATATATGTCATCTCTCTGCCAAGTTTCCCCCACATGTAATATAATAATGACTAATACAAATTCAAAAATCTACAGAGATTAGAGACCTTGTTCCTCCTCACTGCTGTATCCTCAACTTCTTGCATAGTGTTTAGAGCGTAGGGAGACGTAATCAACATTTGTTTCATCAATGAATGAAAAGGATTTAACTTGCTCTAGTAACTCGGCCCCCAACCCCCAGCTGTGAGAGTTTCAGCCCTGCCAATGAGGTCACCAGTCCAGATACCCCCAGAGCATGCCAGCTCCTCTGTCTCTATTAGTCCTGAAGCCCCTGGCCCCTTTCTGCCTTCCCGACCCTACGGTGGGAGCAGGGGAGGAGTGAGACTCCCAGAGGCATTTCCCTGGGGGAAGCAGGCCTGCGGGGCTCAGGGAAGACTCTGGAGCATTCACCATCTGAGAAGTGTGGGAGAGAAAGGACTCAAGGGAAGTTTTAAAAGGCTAAATGGAAAAGGGTTGGGTGGGGGGTCCAGCAGTGCCTGGCCATTCAGCACTTTTCAGTGGGAAAGAAAGAAACATTGAGTGAGTGCCTTTTAGGTACAAGGGAAAATAATCTCATTTAATTCTTTTAATAATTCTGAGATGAGGGACACTGAAGTCCAGCACAATCGAATAGCATATCTAAGGCCACACAAGCAGGAAGTGGCGGAGTTGAGATTTAAATCAAGGGTTGCATGATTCCAAAGGCCAAGCTTGTTAGATCTTTTGGGGAGAGCAGATGAGATGAGTCCTCGGAGGAGCTTCTGATTGGGAAAGGGGGGTCAGGCGTATGAAAGTTGTAGCAGGTATGACCTCTTCACCAGCTTGGAGGTACAAGTGTCACTTCCCTGCAATCAAATTAATTGTTCAAACACACACATATGCAAATTAGTAAGCAGTCCAGTATTTCTCTTTCTCTCTCCCTCCCTCTCTGTCTCTCTCCACTCTCCACCTCCCCCACTCTCTCTCACATGCACACACAACCCTCCACCAAATTGTATGCACAATTTGGAACCCCAGGGACATACAAGGTCTGACTTGGTCAGTCCTAAATGAAAGACACACATATGGTCATTACTACCTGGTCACTACTGAAATTAGTCATTGTAAGGGTTGGAGTGGTGGCCCAGGGTTACTACTCTTTATACTTATATCATTGATTTATAGTCACAGACTCAGCTGTTGTCCCAAGGTGGCTTCAGCCTCAGGCATGTGCCACTAAACCTGTTATGATTATATATAGCCACAGCAATATTTCTGGTTCTACATGTTCTTGTAGAACCCGGTTATCCCTGCCAGCAAAAGGCGGAGACTGATTCCCCTCCCTTCGAATATGGGCTGACCTTAGTAGTGACTTCCTCCTATGGAAATGGATGCAGCAGGCGGGATGCTACATGACTTCTGAGGTTGGGTCATAAAAGGTGATGTGTCTTCCACCAGGTTGCCTCACTGTGCTTACCCTCAGAACGCAGTCACCATGCTGTGAGGAAGCCCAGGTCACACAGAGAGGCCACATGCAGGTGTCCCACTGACAATTCCAGCTACGGTCTGGGCAGACAGCCAGCATCAGATGTTGAGCATGTGGACCAAGCCAGCCTTCAAATCTTCTGGCTGAGACATAGAGGAGCAGTGACAACCCATCCCTCCTGTGCCATAACTTAATCGACGACTGACAGAATCCATGAGCACAGTAGTGGTTTTTAGGCTTTCAAGTTTTGGGATAATTTGTTTTGCAGCCATTGCAACTGGAACCCCACCCCCACCCCCAACCTGTGACAGATTCAGCCCTGCCTCGGAGGTCACCAGTCCACATAGCCCGTCTTCATTGTTTTTAAAAGACCTAATCAAAGGTCAACCTTTGTGTAAACATTCCGTTACCTCTTAGACAGAAGTCATCTTGAATGCCTCTGGACTTTGAAAATATTTTATTGCTTATGCTAGTACAGTTGTCCCAAGGTTTCCCCCTTGCCCCTCTCCACCAAGTCCACCCCCGACTTCCACAGTCAGTCCCCACACTGTTGGCCATGTCCGTGGGTCCTTCATACATGCTCTTTGACTAGTCCCTTCCCCTTCTTTCAGTCAGTCCCCTCCCCTCTTACAGCTGTCAGTCTGTTCCATGTTTCCATGCCTCTGGTTCTATTTTGCTCATTAGTTTATTTTGTTCACTAGATTCCTCTTATAGGTGAGATCATATGGGATTTGTCTTTCATCACCTGGCTTATTTCGCTTAGCATAATGCTCTCCAGTTCCACCCATGCTGTCGCAAAGGGTAGGAGCTCCTTTCTGCTGCATAGAATTCCAGTTTTTGATCCAGTCATTTACTGATGGGCACTTAGGCTGTTTCCAAATCTTGGCTGTTATAAATAACGCTACTATGAACATGGGGGTAAATAAATTCTTTTGAATTGGTGTTTTGGGATTGTTAGGGTATATTTCCAGAATCGCTGGGTCAAAAGGCAGTTCCATTTTTCATGTTTTAAGGAAATTCCATACTGTTTTTCACAGTGGCTGCACCAGCCTGCATTCCTGTTTTGCTTCTGTTTTGACATAATGTTCACCATATCGTATTAACGCTACTCGTGTCTGCTTCCCAGGTCAACTGCAAGCTGTCTTAGAGGAAGAGTCCACATTATATCCTTGCTCTTCGCTGGTGCCTGATATATGGCGAGGCTAGCAGCTCCTTAGGCACTCACTGTATGAACCACAAACTCAGCATTCAAACCCCTTGTACAGTGTCAAATCGCTACAGTAGCTTTGCTTATGTTTATGTGTATATGGGTGTGTATGTTTGGATTTTTTCTTTAAAAACTATTCCTGCCCTGGCTGGTGAAGCCCTGTGGCTTGAGTGCTGGCCTGTGAACCGATCAACTCCCAGTCAGGGCACACGCCTGGGTTGTGGGCCAGGTCCCCAGTGGGGGCCACGGGAGAGGCAACCACACACAGATGTTTTTCTTCCTCTCTTTCTCCGTCCCTTCCCCTCTCTCTAAAAATAAATAAAAATCTTCAAAAAAAACAAACAATCCCTACATACATCCACACAATGGAACATTATTCAGCCTTAAAAACAAATGAAGTTCTGACACAGGCAACAACATGAATGAACCTTGAAGACATTATGCTAAGTGAAGGCAGTCAGACACAAAAGGATAAATACTGTATGGTTTCATTCAAATGAGCACCTAGAGTAGTCAGTTTTATAGAGACAGAAAGTAAAAGGGTGGTTGCCAGGGGCTGTAGGGTGGGGGATGAGGAATTAGTGTTTCATGAGGTGAGACTTTCGGTTTGAGAAGATGAAGATTTCTGTGGATGGACAGTGGTGATGGTTGCACAGCAGTGTGAATGTATTTAATGACACTGAATTGTATGCTTAAAAATTGTTAAAGTGGTAAATTTTGAGTTAACGTAAATGTTACCACATTGGATAATAGATGTCTATATAACCTGTTATGTCTGAATATCGCCAGGAAGATACGGGACCCATACCAGCAACTCAGCCCTAGAAGACACTATAGAAGTGCCTTCCTGACAGTGTCACCTCTTCCTTGGAAGCCTTCCTGAAAGAGCCGCATGAGAGAAGTCATGTGCACATGATGTGGGCTGCTTCACTTTCTCACCATGCACCACTCAGAGCCTTTGGGCTGAAAGTTCAGCCCGCAACCCCCTCCACGTGCTTCCCACCTCTGCGGCTCAGGCTCTGCCAACGGATTCCAACTGGGCAGAGCTCATGAGGCGCACCTCTCGCCCTCTGTGTGCTCTTTGTGGTAACCTTGGACTTGGTAACACTAATTAGGAAGTGGAGTGCCCAAGGTGCCTAACCCCTTGGCTTGAAGGAAAGAACACAGAACCAGGTGCCAGAAGGCCTGGATTTGTGTCCCAGGTGTGTGCCCCACTGTGTGACCTGGATACGTTGTTTCGCAACCGTGTTCCACTCGCTCTCCCCTGCCTGTTGCAGAGGCATTCTGAATTCCATGCTCGTACACGGTGCGCTCTCCCACCCTTCAGATGAAGACCACAGCCGTCCTGCCTTACCTGTCGTTTCTCTTACTGCAGTTTTAGTTACACACAGTCAACCACGGTCCAAAAATGTTAAATAAAATTTTCTGAAATAAAGTTTTAAACTACACAGCGTTCTGAAGAACATGGTGAAATCTCACGCCATCTGTTCTGTCCCATCCAGGGTGTGAGGCATCCCTTTATCCAGCGTGTCCACGCTGCATACACTCCCACCCATTAGCCACTTAGTAGGCATCTCACTTATCAGATCCACTGTTGTAGTATCACAGTGCTTGCGTTCAAGTGATCCTTATTTTACAAAAATGATGGCCCAAGACCCTCAGATGGAATACAGCATTAAGGCCACCTATAAGACCACCGAAGGATTACAACCTCTGCAGCAACACTTCAACGAGTTAAAAAGAAAGACACAGCAGTTTCTGATTACAGTGTTCTTTTGGCCAAAAACACTTTTCAGTGTTCAAGGATCCCCATCCATCGATATCTGTTCCTGATATCTAACCATTGACATTGTTATGGGTCAATGAGCCAGAGTTTCCCAAAGCAGGTAGTCCTCCTTCGGATACATCATCTGAAGGTCATTACTAGCCTAAGGCTACTTTACAAAGCCTGTGTTATCTGTCTCCCTTCATCTCCTCACATAGGCACTGTATCATCTCCTATCACAAGAAGGGTGAGTACAGTACAACGTGTTTTGAGAGGCCACACGCATGTATCTTTTATTCCAGTAGGCTCTTAAAGTTGTCCTATTTTAGTATTAGTTATTGTTGTTAATCTCTTACTGTGCCTAACTTATAAAGCTTGTCATAGGGAAGTAAGCATGCGTAGGAAAAAAACATAGTTGAGTAGAGTTCAGTACTACCCATGGTTTCTGGCATCAACTGGGGGTCTTTGGACTATATCCCCCTTTGATAAGGTGGGACTACTGTATTAGTCATTCACTCTCTTATTGTGAATCAGTTTAAGCAGATTGCAAGGGGGTGTTGCACAATTTTGCCATATGGAGAAGGCAGGCTTAGAAGAGGCTGGGAGTGAGGGAGGCAAAGAGGCCTTGCAAGGGGAGACCTTGGTAACCACCATGGCTTCTAGGAACCCCGGGAAAGGAGTCAGGAACTAGGAAACTACCAGTCAAGTTAAACTACCTTTGCTGTTACACAGGAATGTATCATGAAAACAGCCTAAGCTGGCATGCCTTTGTGAGGTAGCAGATGGGAGCCTTTCCTGGACTGAGTTTGATGTATTGAGGAGAGGAAGGGGAGAGAAGATGTAAGTTGTGAGACTTCTCCCCTAGTTGTGTATTTTCTGAGATCACACCTATATTAGTTAGGATGGGTTTTAGCTGGGAATAATAGAGACCCTGAAACTAGTGGCTTAAAAAGACAAGTTTATTTCTCAAATAAAAGAAGTTTGTAAGGAAGCAATCCAGGGCTGGTGTGACAGTACCATGGTTATAAGGGACACAGGCTCCCTCCAGTTTTCACTCTGCCATCCTTAGGATATGGTCCTCATCCTTATGGTCTCATACAGCTGCTGGGGCTCCAGCCATCACATCATAGTTTCAAACAGCAGAACAGAACAAGAGAGGAAGGAACACATGCCACCTCCCTCCCAAGACTTCCCAGAACTTCCACCCATTACTTCAGCTTACTTGTTAGCTATAACATAACCTAGTTGCAATAGAGTCTGACGAATGCCATCTTTTAGCCTAGAAGCAGTATGCTGGCTGAAAAACTGGGATTCTTTTGAGCGAGAATTGGAGAGTAGATGTTTGGTAGGCAGCTACCACAACAGCCTGAAAAACAATAGCTGGCAAGGTCACTGGGAAATCCAGTTCATTCCACCACACATTCCTTTAGCATTTCTTGAGCAGTCGTAATGCAACAACCACTTGTCCTTTAAAACTTTTAGCTCCTTTTGATGTGTTGTGTATTAAGATACCCCATTTGTTTGTCTTATTCATTGAGCAAACATTTACTGAATGCCAGTCACCAGCAAGCGCAGCACAGGAGATGAAAAGCGAAGTAGGACCCAGCTTTTGAGCCTCCCCTCACTTTGTCACCACTGGTCCCCTGGGCGTAGATTTGTGCTGCTGACCCCAACTCTACACACTCCTGTTCTGAGAGCAGCTGTGACCCTCGCAGGAGGGGCCATCTCACTCATATCTCGTGGGGGAAGAGAGGAGGTCGTGACATTTTAGGCAACGCTGAGAACCTAGAAAATATGGAATGCAGTGTGAATATCTATTGTTTCAAACTGAAGAGAGCCGTTTCCCTGGAAGGGGAAAAACTTTAGTACTAAGAATAGAGCAAGAGAAACATCAGCCCCAGTGCCTTGAGCTGAGAAATGAGTTTCATTAGAGTCACAGTTATTGTCTATTGTCCCCATTGGTGGTTCTGGTTGGGCTGAGATCTGATCCACACTCCAGTTCTCACAGTTGGCATTATTACTTCCCTTTGTGTAACTTTTGGGAAAAAATTCCGTATGAATCAGGTTTTGTTTTTAGTTCCCACCAAAGAGAGACTTTTTTTTTTAATACAATGAGAACAGACCCAGACTTAGATCAAAATAGTTACGTCACAATGGAGTATCTTTTCGGAGTACTGCCGAGTCCTCTGCCTTTCATTGTTTCTGAGTCTGTAATCGCCTGACTGTTCCTGTTCTAATTTAGAACCGAGTACACCTGCTGCCTAAATCTTTTTTTAGCTCAGCCTTCCTTCGTGTTTTGTTTTTCTTTTTTTTACGAAACTTACAAACCTGAGATTTATTACTGGGTGCTTCCCAGCCAACGGAACACATACAAGTGTCAGACTTCAAAGGAACACCCAATTTCCTCATTCCCGGTCTTCACTTGTGCTTATTGCCAAAGTGTGGATCTTCAGCATTTCCTGAGATTCCATGAACAATCAAATAGTCGTCCAGAATTTTCTCCCTTTAAGTTACCCTTGTAACTTTAGAATCACAATTTTAAAAAACTGGTAAAAAAGCACATAAAATTTACAATTTTCACCCTTTTGAGTGTATAGTTCAGTAATATTAAATATATTCACATTGAAGTGGACAAGCTCTCCAGAATTTTTTTTTGTCTTGCATAACTAACACTGTGTGCCCATTACATGACACTGTGACGTCTCCCTGTCGCCTCCTTCCCCTGCTAGCCAGCATTCTACTTCCTGTTTCTAGGCATTGGACTACTTTAGATACTTCATATAAATGAACTCATATAGCATTTGTCTTTTTTAACTGGCTTATTTCACTTAGCATAATGCCCTCCAAGTGCATCCAGTTGTAGCATATGACAGGATTTCCTTCCTTGTTTAAGGCTGAATAACATCCCATTGTATGTATCCCCCACGTCATGTTTAGCCATTCATCCATGATGGCCACTTGACTTGCTTTTACCTCTTGGCTGTTCTGTACAATGCTGCTGTGGGCATGGGAGTGCAGCTATCTCTTTGAGACCCTGCTTCCTGGTCTTTGGGATTAATTACCCCGAAGTGGGATAGCTGGATGGCGTGGTGGTTCTATTTTGAACTTTGTGAGGAAACTCCACGTTCTTTTCCTCTTTCAGTTTTAATGCAGAGGCATGTTAATCTTCATCTCTGCCGATTCTGACGTGTACATCAAGGAAACACCAGTGTTTTCGGAAGACACTGAGAAAAACAGGTAGAGCAGCATTGACATCAAACTGAAACTAGCAAAATGAAGTTTCAGCAAAGTCACGGTGGTGAGCCTTTCATTTTGTGATCTGACTTAAAGATGTTCAATCTGACATACACTTCCCTGTACTAGTTTTGGTTTTTTCTTATTAAACCTCATTTTCCTTTATTAAAATGAGTCCTCAGACCAAGAAGAGTTAGACATCACTGTTTTTCTCTCTGAGCCCTCTTTAATTGTTAGGCAGGTGAAATAAAACTAGACAGAAATCAAAGCCCCTGCCTTTGCACCATTACATACATGTTTTTTATGGTTACATGTGCTTTGGGTCAGATCGTGCTGGCAATGAATTCGATGTCCAGTGCTGCTGTGCTGCACTTTTACACCAGATTGCTACACACACACACAGCGTCCATCTCACAACCTGTCTACTTCTGAACATTCATTTTGTCCTAGGGTAACCCAGGCATCAGTATTTTTGTAAAGCACCTCCAGGCTGGGAACCAGAGTGCCAAAGAGAAAAAGCAGATTGCTACTGCTTTCCCCCCAGCAGCGTGATTTGTAAATTTACCAGTTTTCAATTGAACGTGTTGGGGTGACACTGGTTAGTACGATTAAATAGGTTTCAGGCGCACAAGTCCACAGCACATCATCTGGATGTTGTCTTGTGTGTGCACTACCCAGAGTCACCTCTCCTTCCATCGCCATTTATTCTGCCTTACTCTCTTCATCCTCCCCCCACCCCCTCCCCTTCTGGGAGCCGCCATACTGCTGTGCATGCCTATGAGTTTGTTCCGCTTGTTTGCTTACTGCTTTCTGCTTTCTATCCCACATATGAGAGAATTCATGGTTCTTGTGCTTTTCCATCTGACTTATTTTGCTTAGCGTTTATATTGAAAAGCAACAAACTTTCACTTCAAAGTTAAAGTACCACATAATCTGTGGTAAGTGGTGACATTTATGGTCTGATAAATATAACAACAAGTACCAGTTAGAAATGCACCAAAAACAGAGTGGGAGGAACCAGGTGATCTGATCCGAGTGCCTTTATTTGATGCTGCGCTGAGAGGCAGGCTGAGTCAGGTCAACTTCAGCACCGGGGAACGCAGGAGTGGGTTTTTAAAAGAAAAAGTGAGGGTTTTGTGAGGGGGCAGGGGAGGGGTTAGTCTCTTGATCTTCCAGGTGGGTGCCTCAGGGTTCCAGGATGTGAGTGGGGACAATGGGTTAGGTAAAGGGCAGGCTGTTCCCAGGTACAGGAGGGTCAGTGTGGCCCCTGGCTATTGTGTCTGGCACCAGGTGTCTATTGTGCGCAGTGGGAGAGAGTTCTGATTAAGCCGCGGGTCATAGGCAGGCCCAAGGGTTGGAAAGTGGCCTGATGGGGTCATTAGCAGTCTGGGGGTTGGGGATCTGGTCTGACCCTTTCAGTACCCCTCAAGGATTATTCTCTCTACACTAAAGAATAAATGCTGTAGTACATTTTTGCCATAGAATACTACTCAGCTGTAAAAAAGAAGGAAATCTTACCATTTGCAACAGTATGGGTGGACCTGGGGAGCGTTATGCTAAGTGAAATAAGTCAGCCAGTGAAAGACAAATACCATATGATCTCACTCTCATGTGAAATCTAATCAACAAAATAAAGTAACAAAATAGAAACAGACTCACAGAGAACAGACTGACAGCTGTCAGAGGGGAGGCGGGTTGTGGGGCTAGGTGAAAAAGATGAAGGGATTAAGCAAAAACAAACAAACAAACAGACTCATAGACACAGACAACAGTATGGTGGTTACCAGAGGGAAATGGGGGGGGCGGTGGCAGGTAGAAGAGGGGAAAGGGGGATAGATGGTGATGGAAGGAGACTTGACCCGGGGTGGTGTAATACACAATACAACATACAGGTGATATGTTATGGAAATGTACACCTGAAACCTATATAAACATATTAATCAATGTCACCCCAATAAATTCAAGAAAAAGGGAAAATAAATAAATAATTCCTAAAAATACCCAGCTTCCGTCCAAAAAGAAAAAAAAAGAACAAGAAAGAAAGAACGAATGGATAAAACCTATGCACTGTAAATCGGTACATCCACTCCGGGTTCCCACACTATTTGCTTCTTGTGGCGCTAGTGGGTATTGAATGCTTGTGACTCACTGTCACTGGAATGTTTCCCCTTATAATTCTTTTTCACAGTCGGCCTCCTGGTCTCCTTCCACCTTTGATGTTAACTGGCTAACCTTGTGGTTCATTTCCTGTTATTTGCGACTTTGGATTTAAACACATAAGTGAAGTCAAAGCAAATGAAAAGCTCAGGTCAGCTATCTTGTTAAGGGTCACAGCTGCATTTCTGGAAGGTCCCAGTGTAACAACTGGCTTGTCCTCCCAGACTCCCTCCCTCCAGTCCCTGAATGGAGGCCACTCCTGTGCAGGCAGTTACCAAGGTTGGCCAAAGTCTCTCAGACAAAGTGTTATCTGCATGAGTGATCAGTTTTTCTATGCCGAATCATGTATTCTGTTGCTTGGGAGATGTATTTGATGAAACTCAAGTGGGTAATTTGTTCCAGTTTATTCAGTGTATAGAGCCTTGTCCTTGAACATCCTTTATCCCTCAGATACCGGGAGTAATGATATGGTGCAAATTTGCTAAATTTGCTTGCTGCTTGTCGGCGGGGGAGGAGGGGACGGTGTGAAGAGGAGGTGTTACAGACAGTTTGTTTCCTAAGGCAGAATGTAGAGTCAGAGGTACTTGCCTTCATTACAGTTTATAACTCAGTTCGGAATTTCAAGGCCATAAAGTTAAACATCCATCCACCTCACAAATTGGTTGTGTAGATTAAAGAAGATAATGTAAGCTGTGCCCAGTAAATGTTGTTTCTTAAGCAGCCACCTCATGTGATCACTTAGTATAAAAACGTTCTGCATAATTAAAATGTCAAAGATTAAAGATAAAGAGAGAATCTTCAAAGCAGCAAAGAGAGAAGCAGAGAATTGCCTACAAAGGAGTTCCCATAAGACCGTCAGCTGATTTCTCAAACTTTGCAGGCAAGAAGGGACTGGCAAGAAGTATTCAAGTGATGAAAAGCAAGGACCTACAACCTAGATGACTCTATCCAGCAAAGCTCTCACTTAGAATGGAAGAGCAGATAAAGTGCTTCCCAGACAAGGTGAAGCTAAAGGAGTTTATCATCAGCAAGCCCTTATTATGTGAAAAGTTAAAGGGACTAACTTAGGAAAAAGAAGATAAAAACTATGAACAGTAAATTGACAATAAACTCAACTACCAACAACTGAACCTAAAAAAACAAAAACAAAAAGAAACTAAGCAAACAACTAGAACAGGAACAGAACCACAGAAATGGAGATCACATGGAGGGTTAGCAACAGGAAGGGGGAGGGGAGAATGGGGAAAAAGGTACAGGGAATAAGTAGCATAGAATGTAGGTAGAAAATAGACAGGGGGAGGGTAAGAATAGTATGGGAAATGGAGAAGCCAAAGAACTTATGTGTGGGACCCATGGACGTGAACTAAGCGGGGGAGTGCCGGAGGGAAGGGGGGAACTGGGTGGAGGGGGGCAAACGGGAAAAATGGGACAACTATAATAGCATAATCAATAAAATATACTTTAAAAAAACATTCTGGTTTTAATTTGCTTTCTGTCATTGGAAAAGAATCGAACAAGTCTTACCTGTGACCCTACTACATACCGGGGGAGTGCTGTACATGCCGGCGGCAGCAGAAAAAAGGTCATTTAGGATGTAGGTGGGGGAATAGCTCTCCCTGTGTGATAGATTCAGTCATAGGAGGCTGTCTATGAGCAGGGGCTGTGGTTTGAGTTTGAGCGGGGCCTGATCCCCATGGGCTGGGATGGAGAATGAGAAAGACAAGTACCACATGATCTCGCTCATGTGTGGAATCTGATGAACAAAATCAACTGAGGAACAGAACAGGACCAGAGGCGTGGAAGCGAGGAACAGACCGACACAGGGGAGGAGAGGGTGGACTGGAGGAGAGTAGCCAAAGCACATATATGCATATCCCTGCGTAGCCCAGGGACACAGAACAATGTAGTGAAGGCTGAGGAAGGGGTCTGGGTTGAACGGGGCAAAGGGGAAGGGGATGCAGGGGACATCTGTAATAGTGTCGACAATAAGAGAAATGGATGGAGAATGAGTGGGAGTGCCATGAGGAAGAAACATCTCAAGCCACCATGCTGTTCCCTCAGTGCTTGGCTCTGACGCCCACAGGCCTTTGGCTGCGTTTGCAGCAGGTGCTCCCTCCGGGCACTGAAGATGGCAGCCAACAGCCCCAGGCTACGGCCTTCAGCCTGTGACCGATCTGGAAATGGTGGAGCTGTGACACACGTGTGCACCCAGCCCTGCGCCAACTCCCGGGGTTGCGGGAGTTTGGAGAGGGGCAGGGCATCGTGACTAATAATCTTACCAGGACACCAGGACCACGTGGGTGGAAGGGAAGTTCTGCAAATGAACAAAAGAAGGGAAACGGGCAGTGGGCTGGGCCAAAATGGTAGCCACCACAGGCGACGATGTTTGCTATTCTGATTTTCTGCTTTCCAGACAGAAAACAAAATCCAGACTACTCCATAAAATGGACAGACAAACAAACAAAACCAGAAAGCAAACAACCCTATACGTAGTTTCCCTGCCTGTGTACAGGATGGCTAGATTAACATCATTGTCACACAGACCCCTATACAGAACAGAGCACTTAAAACACATTCGCTATGTTGCTTACCTGTCTGCCCTGCCGCTCAGCACCCTTTCTCTGTGATTTCTGACAGCCCCCTCTCCCCCTTGGTCTTTCCCCCTTCCCAGCTTGCAAGTCATGTGGTTCTGTTTTTAAATGCTTTCTCTTTCTCCTCGTCTTCCTTATCCTGTAGACTTTTCACCATATTCTCCTCTGAACTTTTTCGGAAACACAACACTAAGAATGAAAAAACACTCCTAAAAGTTGTTAGGATGTTGTATGCAGCGAATAGAGGAGGAATTGGGACTGTTGCTCCAGGAGCCAGCCCAGACTTCACTCTAAGAGTCTAGGTGGGAGTGCGGAGGTCGGGATGATGATGCCAGTCTGTTTTCAAAAGGAAAGAAGTTAGGACACGAACCAGTCCTGGCTGGTGTAGCTCAGTCGTCCTGTAGACAGAAAGGTTGCGCGTTTGATTCCCTGGTCAGAGCATGTACGAAAAGTCAACCAATCAAGGTTTCTCTCTCACATCCATGGTCTCTCTCTCTTCTCTCAAAGCAATGAAATAATGTCCTCAGGGGAGGGTTAAATAAATAAGTAAATAAATAAATAAATATTTTTTTTAAAAGTTAGGCACGAATCTAACAGCATCAGCCAGAACATCTTCAAGATTAGATCTTCCATGTAAATACTCATATTAAAAGATCATTGTTTCAGCCAGAACAAATAATCCCCTTCTAAACTTTTAAAATAAGCCAGAAAACATATTTGATATATTATTACTCAAATAAGCATAAATACGTTTTGTATTTTCTTTTTTTATTTTCAGTACGCAAATAGTAAAGGTGATGGTTTATCGAAGTTCTGAAGATACTGTTTCCTGAACAGGAAATGAAATGGCCAGCATTCCGCAGAGCAAGACAAGCACCTAATGTGATGCAGAAATCATGCTGATTCACAGAAGAAAATGGTCTTCAGCATAATCAACTGAACATTTGCATGTAAGTATTTTTAAAATTGTTACCTTAGAAAAATCAAATTGCCTTACAGAAAGTCATGCAATGGTGTGACCCACACTTTAAAATGTATTTTACAAATTTCTGATTTACATGCTGATTAGAAAACACAAAAGTCACGACCATTTTACATTTTGGGGTAGAGCAGTTGGAGTTGGAAGCGGAAAGAGAAGTTATTGTAAAATTTTAGAAAAAGCAACGTCTGGCCATATATACATTACTTTTTATTTTTTGAGGGTTTGCTTTTATGATGAACTGTTTATATTTTTGCTGTAACTCAATGAGAAAGTTGTGTAGTTTTACACAGTGTCAAAGGTTTGTTTTGTTTTGTTTAAATAACTGCTTTGGTGGCTGGTTGCTTAGTTTACCTTACAATGTTCCAAATTACTTTGAAAATTATAGCTTGTACTTTTTAAAAAAAAAGTCCTTACCTGAGGATATGTTTATTAATTTTAGAGAGAGAGAGAGAGTAAGGGAGAGAAAGTGAGAAACATCAATGGGTTGCCTCTCATCCATGGCCTGACTGGGGATCAAACCCACAACCTTTTGGTACACAGCACAATGCTCCAACCAACGGAGCCACCCAGTCAGGGCTACAGCTTGTTATTCTTGCACTGAATGCTTCATCACTTCGCTCACCTTTCCTCACTGGAAAGCAGAATACAAGAATTCCCAGCCTCCCTTAGCACTAAGGATGGCTGAATGACACACTCCGGCCAGTGAAATCTAGGTGGAGGTGCTTGGAGATGGCTTTCAGCAGAACTAAAAAAAAGGCCAATTTAGATGAGGACAGGCTGTGCATTTTACCCTGTGCCTTCCCCCTGTGTAAAAAGTGGACACGCTGCTTGGAGCTGCTGGAAGTGATATTTAAGCTGATAGTTGAGGGGAAGTGGGAGCTAAATTAGTGAAGGTGAAGGAGAACAAGGATCTGCAAGAAATGATATTTAATAAAGAATGATTGAAGGACTGGGTATCTGCCATGTCTCTCTTGGAGTCACGAAAGCCTGTTCAGTGAGTGAGGAGCTTATTCGATCCCCAGTGGCAGAATTAAGGAAACAGTGGGGTAAATGAGAACGACAAAGAGACAGCTTTCGACTGGGAGCTAGCTGGACTTGATCGTAAATGGAGCTTTCTGAAAATGATTTGAGCTACCAGGTAGGTAGTAATTTCGCCATCTTCAAACGTGTTGAAGCAGGTGCTGAGTGACACCCACCCAGGAACAGTGGAAGTTCCCCAGTCCCGCATTAATGTAGGGATTGCACTGTTTCAGTGTCTTACTGACATTGTTGCTTGACTATGCCCTGAAACAGGGGTGTCAAACTCATTTTCACCAGGGGCCACATCAGCCTCGCAGTAGCCTTCAAAGGGCCCAATGTAATTTGAGGACTGTATAAATGTAACTGCTCCTTAACTAGGGGCAAGGAGCTCGGTGCTGCCCGCTCCTGGATAGAAACCAGGTGCCAAACCGGATAAAACACAGGTGGAGGGCCGCATTCGGCCTGCGGGCCTTGTGTTTGCTGCCTGTGCCCTAAAAGAATTTTGAACACTCATGTAGCCCATTAAACAGTTTATTTTGTCTTTCAAGTGTTTTATTTTTTACATTTTTCCTCAGTTTCAAACTGATGTATTTGTAAAATCATAATTACCTGTAAAGAATGTGATTTCTGGTGTACTGTACATTATGCACATACTTTAAATCTATTCTTATTGCTTCAAAATCTTGGCACAGCTCATTTAGCTCATTCCATGAATGGAAAATGCCTGTTCTATCACCTAATGGCAAAGCCTGTCCTCACTATCAAAGCAATCAGCCCAATCAAACTACTTTTAAGGAATTAATCAAAATGTTAGCCCTCTCTCTGCTCACCAAACAATGGTGGACCTAAAACTGACATGATTCTTGCCTTGTGGAACTTGTGCTCTAACAGGAGAGACAGGTGTCAATCAAAGTATTTCACAAATAAATAGTAAATCACACTGGGAAGATTGCAGTGAAGGAGGTGTTAGTGGAATGTATAATAGGAGGTGGGTGGGTGGTCTGGGGGGGCTTCCTGGAGGAGGTGACATTTATGCCAAAAGCTGAAAGAAGGGAAATAGAAAAATTTAAAGAAAATCTGACTTCATTTTTCAATTTAAATAAGCATGAAATATTATCTCACTTCTACTTCTAATGCTCAGATAAAGCAGTTTGTTACCTGGATAAAATAACTTCTCATTTCCATCATTATAGTTCTTTTTTTTTAACCAAAGCTGTGTCTGTCTGTCTGTCTGTCTGTCTGTCTCTCTCTCTCAGCTCTTGAGAGAGAAAATTGTCCCAAATCTAGTCTGGGATAGAACTTTTATGTCTAATGTAATTTGCAGTTCTCTTCTGGGAGACACTCAACAATCCTAATAAAATGCTTGAGCAATCTCTTTGTGGAACATTCTGGTTACCCCCCAGCTGACTGACTGCTGACACTCTTTAACCAGTAGTTCCTTTATTGTACCACTTACATCTCTCTGAAAGAGGATCTTTGAATTGGCTTGCTCAGGAGCCTCTTTCTTTGTGGAATTTGAAATAAAACCTTGTGTTTGTGCTTTTAAGCAATCTGAGAAGCTAGTGAAGGGGAACAGAATATGTCACCCCCCAAAATATGCTCTTTGACATAAGGATTATCCTGAGCTGGTTGTTTTTTAAGAACCAGCAGACACAGGAGAATCTCTGAAAACTTGAATACACGTTACCTTTTTGTGAGAGACACGTGTGTCTCCCTCTCTGTACCGGGAAGAGGTGGTGACTCTAGATCTCTAGAAGATCTTATCAGTGGAGAAGGCACTGACTTGGAGATACAGAACAACCTTACCCTTTTTTACTGTGTTTTTCCTGGTAAGCTTTCATAACTCACCCCTCGCCCCACCATCTTCTTTTGTGTTTAACTTGGGAGAGTATTGAAGGTGGAGGCTTGGGCCATTTGGGGCAGTTACTCAGTTTTCCTGGGTCTCTCCCATGTGTGCAGGAGGTATATAGGTCAATTTAACTTGTTTGCTTTTCTCCTATTAATCTGTCTTTTATTATAGGGTGGTCTCAGCCCAGAACACAGAAGGGTAGAGAGAAAATTATTTTTCCCTCCATGACGCCGAGTTAACGCTCAGGAAACTATTCCCCCAGGAGCTGTATACATTCCTGAATTATTCTTCCGTTTGGTGCCCACAGGTTTTTACACTTGAAGGTGGCATATTCTGCTAAGATTCAGGGTGGACGAGGCAAACACCTTTTTTGCTTTAGGCAAGTGGGAGAAGGGTTCACTATGAAAGGGAAGATGGGTGAAGGGAACCAAATCTGACTTGCTCACTTCAGGAGCATTCTTGTCAGGCAGATTATTTCCAGAAAGAGCATATATGGAATTTGAGGTTTGGAAACCAAGTTCCTAAAACTCAGTCCCGTGGAAACTTCTCGTATACCTCAAGTGGCAAGTGTGTACGAGTTTGAAGGCCTTTGACTAGGTAATTCTTGTATGCTTGCAACAGAGGCTTATGTAAATGACTGTAGGGTGACTTATTAGAGATCGTTTCAAGAGGATATTCTAAGGACTCTGGAGTAGAGGTCCCTGGGGCAGCATCCCACATCTTTTCGAACTTCCTCAAAGGGCATTCTTCTCAGTGGCTCCTTTGAGGACAGAGTGATTATTATTCAGTGGTTAGTGTTGCAGAAAGATCATGTGGTGCTTCAGTCTGAAATGCAGGCCTGGTGTACGGCCATACCACCCTGAATGTGCCCGATCTCATTTGAAATGCAGGACTGGATGAAATGAACTAGAAAGAAACCGAAACTATTCTGAATTTGTCCCCTACAGGTTGGAGCATTTGATACCTAAGGGTTGTTTTCAAAGTGAAGTCTCAAAGGACTATCATTTGAACTAAAAGATTGTGTATATTTCTTTCTTTCGTTTTATTGATTGATTTTAGAGGGAGAGAGAAACATCAACTGTTCCACCCATCTATGCATTCATTGGTTGATTCTTGTATGTGCCCTGACCTGGTATCAAACCAGCAACTTTGGTGTGTTGAGATAATGCTGTAACCAACTGAGCTACCCAGCCAAGGCCTAAGATTGTATATATTTCATTGAAAAAGAGCACATTCTTTTTAAAAAATATGTTTGGTTTTGTCTTATCATTATCAAATGTCACCTTTTAATTTTTGCTTCCTTTCTTGATCCAAATCTCAGGAAGATATTCTTCCCTACCAGTCATTACCAGGAAATACCTAGGTTTTAAAATGTACACTTTGCTTTTTCCCATTGAGTTGTATGAAGAAAGAATAATAAACTTAATGAAATTCAAACCCAGGACAATATACCCGGAAAAATGCTAACACAATAACCTGAGTTGCAAAACTTGTTTAGCAAGTTTCAGCTGGAGGTTAATTAAAACCTGCTGGGAAACCTCTTAAATCACAGACTGGAATGAAAACCACACACACCACCACCACCTAGATTCTTCCCTGAGGAGCTTTCTCCCTGCCATTCCCCTGGATCTTGGAGGAACATTTCCCTAGAGTTCCTTCTGGTCTGGCCCAAGACCACAATGTCTGTGATATGGGTGTCCGTGACCATGGCACCATCCCTTTCCTCCCATGGGGGAGAAGAAAATGTCCCCTTGCTCTTCTTAGTTCTTCTGGCTGGCTGAATAATTAAGATGCCATAAGACAGATTAAATAGGAGAAAAGGACTGAATTTAATTTCTTGAGAACACCCGGCCTGAGGGTAACTCAGCAGCCTCGGGTCCAGCCCCCTGCTCCCATGCACAAGCATAACACAGAAATAGGTGAGGAAGGGAAGAGGTTTTTACTAGCAGGGTTCCCAATTTGGGGGAGCTGAGCTCTCCCCTGATCCAAGCCATTCTCTTCCACAAAACACAGAAATCCACTTGTTCCCAGAAAGACTGAAATCCAAACCATGCCCAGAAGTTCACCAAGGCAGCTACATGAACGGGTCTCCATCTCTCCAGTTTCCAGGCTCTCTGGGGCACACAGTTGTGGGTTCCAGCATCACCATCTCCTGGTGCACTTTCTTCTCCACCCCGCCCCGGCTTTGGGGGGCATTGCCAAATCATGCCAGCTGGCCAGCTGGAAGTACAAGGGAAGCTCCCTCTGTGGGGTCCCGGTGCCCAAAGCTGCTTGCACCCCTGGGGCCAAGGAACATTCCCAGCCCATGCGTCTGTGTGCTGCTCTCCCGGGAGAGAGTGGAAGCAGTCCAGGACCCTTGCCATGTGGTGCTGGGTCGCACTGTCCTGCACGCAGGCCTGTTCCAGACTGTGCAAGCAGGCTGAGGCAGGAGCCGCAAGTGGGGCCTGGAGTTTCACAGGGTCCTGCGAACACTCTGCCCCACCCTGACTGGGGCAAGGGGTGAGGAAGAGAACCCAGTTTGGTCCACATTCTGTTTTAAAGCCTCGGCCCACAAGCTCATGAGCAACGGAGCATCTGGCTTTTCAATCAATGAGTTCTTACGTCCGCCATGTTGGTCAGCCCTGCATTGTCTTTGCCCCCTTTTGGCTGCCGTTTTGCAAAAGGGAGCAGAAGTTTCCCAGTTGCACACAAGGGCACAAGCATCTTGGCCCAAGGCAGGGTGTCCAGCTCCCACAGCCCGCATGAGCTCTGTGCAAACTCCTTTGAGCTGTGTCACAAGCATGCCAGTTTTTGACTCTCCACCAGGATGAGGAAGCGGGCTTGGCTACAATCCACTACCTCGAGTTTTCCTGCAACTTCCCCATTCTGGGGGGCAGGTGCTGGCCCTGGCGCCACTTCTGGGGCCCCCTGCCTGCCCCCTCGGCAATCTGGCCAGACCTACCCTGTTACATGAGGACAAATCAGGCAGTTGAGTTCATGGCTTGTATGCCACCTTGAGCTAAGGAGAAGGGGTGTAGTTTGGGACCACAAAGGGGACGAAGTCAACTCACAAGGAGGTGAAAAGCAAATGTTCCTTAAGCAAATGTTTGCTGGACCACCTTTCACAATGGCACTTGGATCAAAAGAGCCTTGCTAGGGTCCTCCCTGTCTTTTACACTAGTTCAAGTTAAACTGTGTGTATGATGATAGCTGTCTTCCTGGAGCAGATCCACCATCTAAATTCTTTTAGGCAGTTGGGAGGAAGGGAGAAGGTTGAAGGTTCTTCTTCAGTCTTTGTTTTTTTTAAAAGGTTTTATTTATTCATCTCCAGAGAGAGGAAGTCAGACAGAGAGGGAGAGAAACATCAATATGCGAGAGAAACACCAAGGGGTTGCTTCTCATGCACCCCCAACCAGGGACCTGGCCTGCAACCCAGGCATGTGCCCTGACCCCAAATCGAACCAATGACCTTTTGGTTTACAGCCAGCACTCAGCCCACAGAGCCACACCGGCCAGGGCTTCAGTCTTTGTGTCTTAAAAATAACTGGCTTGCCATGACCGGTGTGTCTCAGTTGGTTGGGCAGCGTTCCACAAAGTGAAAGGTGGTCAGTTTGATTCCTGGCCAGGGCTCATGCCTGAGTTTCCAGGTCCTTTCTGGTCGAGGCACATGTGAGAGGCAACATATCAAGGTTTTTCTTTCACATGGATGTTTCTCTCCCTCTCTTTCTCCCTCCCTTCCCCTCTCTCTCTCAAAATGAATAAATAAAATCTTTTTTTAAAAAGTAACCAGCTTAAAATAATCAACATCTCAAAGAGGCATGTTTTGGTTTTGCAGTTTCTGTCCCCCTGCACTGTCATTGCAGGGAAGGAGCAGTAGGACAGTGGGTGGGCAGTCCTTGCTTAGCAGGTGTCACAAACTGCATGCACGCGCACACCACTCCATGGACATTTGAGCTCCTCGGGGGGGGGGGGGTAGTGTTGGGATCAGGGGCTGGGGGGTTGTGAGAATTTCCTCCAGCGTTTCATGTTTTAAGGTGAGTAGAGTAACTGTTCTGGAAAAGACATCACCAAGAGAGGTCAAAGGCAGAATAAGAGAGGTAGAAATACCATTTGATATTTTTGATTGGCCTATCAGAGACTATTGACTTGGTTGAACATTCTAGAACATTAGCTGTCTATTCTTTCATAAGTTCCTGAGGGTTACCGCTGTTATTGATTTTTGTCCAGGCTTGTTTAGAGTGATTGTCAGGTAATTCTGCTGGTGGATAAGCATCTGGAAGATGGGCAGGAAACAAGGCCGGGGTATAATTATAACATAATGCTTTAACAACATTGCACAAGACTGCCTCAGTACTATGTGCCAGAGTACACAGTGACCGTCTGGCTGACAGACATTTGGATGGTGATTAGTGTTGGATCATGTCCTGGAATCAGGCTTGAAGCCAGAAAAACTGGAAAATGATTTTTGTTTTTCAACTCCTTGGAGGCCCGTGTGGAAAATTTAGGAGAGCGAATTTTTTGTTTCTAGTAACAGAACTCAGTATAATTTGAGAAGGAAAGTGAGGTGGAATGGTTCCTGACCCCGCACCACGGGCCTTGCCTTGAAGCTGGCCCTATGGGGAGAAGTTGAATTTTCTCATATAGCCATCCAAGAAGTGAAGGAAGGAGCAGGTAATAGATTCCAAACCTATTCTAAGCACAGGCAAGACTTTTTCCAGGTGACAAACAATCAGCCCCGGAGCACCACCAGTGTTAATGACTCAAGGCCACTGTGTCTGGTTAGACTACACAGAGTTGTGATTCATGGGGTCTATGTGGAGTGCCACGGTCTAGTTCAAATCTCAACTCCATTACCTCTGGTTGTATAACATAGAATAAGTTACTCCATCCCTACCTTCCCATGCACAAAGGGATGCCTTTGTTTCAAGGATGAAATGACGTAAGCCATGAAAGTGCTTTATAATTATTAGCTTTCTTTAAAAAAAATTAAATTGCAGCCCTGGCTAGTGTGGCTCAGTGGATTGGGCACCACCCTGCAAAACCAAAGGGTCGCTGATTTGATTCCCGGTCAAGGCCAGGGTTGAAGGCCAGGTAGTGCGAAGGACAACCCCCTGATGTTTCTCTCACACATTGATGTTTCTCTCTCTCTCTCTTTCTCCCTCCCTTCTTCTCTATCTAAAAATAATAAATAAGTCCTGGCTGGTGTGGCTCAGTGGATTGAGTGCTGGCCTGTGAACCAAAAGGTCGCCAGTTCAATTCCCAGATCAGGGCACATGCCTGGGGTGTGGGCCAGGTTCCCAGTAGGGGATGCGTGAGAGGCACCCACACACTGATGTGTGTATGTCTCTTTCTCCTGCCCCCCACCATCAAAAAATAAATGAAATCATTTAAAAAACAAAAAGAATAAACAAAATCTTTTAAAAAATTACATTGCAACTCAAAATGGGTGCCTCTTACAAGTGAAGAAAGAATGACATTAGAATTGATTCTGTCTCTGTTTCCCCCTCAAACTGGGGCTTGTTTATTCCATTTACTTAACAAATATTTACTAGGTGCATGGAATAAGGCCCTCAGGCTATAGCGAATATGGGACACAGGGTCCCTGCTCTCATGATCTGTTGTCGGTCAAGGAGCTGAACTTTTTTGTTTGCACTATTGCAGCAAAAGGATAAATAAGTCGATCCGAGGCCAAGTAGTGTGGAGCAGCTGCGTAGAGGAGGGCCACGTATCCGATAGAGCATGCGCACGTCTGTGGAGGCCCAAAGACCAGCAGCCCCTGCACTGAATCCCAGTTGCCCAACCTCTCTAAGCCTCTTTCTTCATTTTACAATGGGCCTGATTCAGTGGTGTGCTGAAGCCAGCTCCTATTAGCTTGGGGAGCCGATTGTTAAGTATTTGGGAGGTTTGCAACACAGTCGTTAAAACCATTGGTTGCTTGAAATCAGCCTTGGTGGAATTACTTACACCGTGTTAACCAGCAAATTGTACCAATCAAGGCTGCCCCACCCCAATGGTCTGCTGGTTGAAACCACTGCTCTACATGCCAAAGGCAAAACTTGACCTTTATTCTCTTGGGGTCTTTGGCGGGGCCTGATAATTTAATTTCCAGAAAACAGATTAACGAGAGAAAAGCATACACAATTATTCAATATAAGTTTTACATGACATGGGAGCCCTTTCAGGAAATGAAGACCCAAAGAAATGGCAAAACCTAAATGTTCTGATACTAGGTGGAACAAGGAGAGACAGCTGTGTGAAAGCAACTCAGATGTACGGGGAGGCTCAAGAAAGGACTCTTTTCACAAGCTCTGTTCAGAATCCTCAAGGCTTTGACTGCCCTTCGAAAAATGTTTCTCTTCTAATACAGGGAAGGCATCTTTTCACTTGGGAATTTTATCTCCAGTTTTCAGAAAGAAAATGTGAGATCACAATGCCCTTTTTGCATCTGCTGTTTTTCAAGTGCCTTTAGCTCAAAATAATCCTTATGCCAATGTGGCATATTTTGGGGTGGCTTATTCTGCTACCCATGAAATGCCCTACACGATGGTTATGCAGACTTAATGAAATGAAATCACCACAGCATCTGGTGGTATGTAGTAGATGCTCACAATAGGGTTGCTGTAAGTAGATATGTATCACATAGAATGTATTAATAATGTACACCCTGCACATCCGTATTCATAATTTAATGTAATCCTCGTAGCAACTCTGAGGTGGTTTAATTCGAAGCCCTTGAATGAAGTTTATTTTGATTCCCATGACTGTAGAAGAGCTTGGTTGTCATTCGGTTTCCTTTGGCTCCGAGTGGAGCGTTCTTTCCTTCAGACCCAAACTGCCTCTGGACCCTGTCTCTCTGCAAACAAGGATCATTGTTGTTGTGGATTTAGCTGTTTCGAAACCACTTTTGTTGTTGTTGTTATTATTGATTCGCTGGATGAAAGGAGCGGTATAAGCAACAGGGTGGAAGGAGTCAGCCCCGGCCCACCACATCTGACGGAAGCCTCCCTGAGCTAAGCTGGAAGGGAATGCCCTCCCTGCTCTCAGTCCCCACTTAAAAGGCACTCCCTGCTGCGGCCCTGTCGTTATCCAAACAGAGAGCTGGGGCCCTGGCCTGTGTGGCTCAGTTGGTTGAAGCACCGTCCCTGTGCGCCAAAAGGCTGAGGATTTGATTCCCCATCAGGGCACATGCCTAGGTTGGGGATTCATCCCCAGCTGGAGCACGGATGGGAGGAAACCAATCCATGTTTCTCCCTCCCTTCCCTGCCTCCCAACCCCTCTCTTGAAATCAGTAAACATATATATATTTTCTCAAAAAGCCCTGGCCAGTGTGGCTCAGTAGCTTGGAGTATTGTCCCATACCTGAAGGGATGCAGGTTTGATTCCTGGTCAGGGCACATTCCTAGCTTCTGGGTTTGATTCCCCGTCTGAGTGTGTGCAATCCCTGGTTGCGGCTCCTGTGGGAGGCAGCTGTTGATGTTTCTCTCTCACATCAGTGTTTCTCTCTCCCTTCATCTCTCTCTAAAAAGCAGTGAAAAAATGTCCTTGGGTGAGGATAGAATAGAACAGAATAGAATAGAAAATAGAATACCCAGAGAGCTGTGTACACTGCTGGCTCCCAATAAATGTTGCTTCCCTGGGAGCCTCTGAAGCTCAGAATTACCTAGACATTGATGTTAGTTCCCGGGTGGGAAACGTACCAGATGCACGTGGGACATCTTCAAAGCAAGGAAGCTAACGGAGCCTTCTGGGGTCGTGTCCAAAGCCAACTTGAAGAAGCTCTCACTGAATAATAGGGGCAACCTGAGCTCGGATAAGAAATCTAATGACAACGAATTAAAACACAGGAAATGTTTAAAATCCACGAGTTAATAATAACGGTACTTGGGAGAGGGGTGAGCCTGATTACAAGATGCTGGAGAAGCCACTTCATTCTTTTGAAACTTAGTCAATACGAGGGAAGAAGCAAGCATGTATCCTGCCTTCACTAGGTAAACTGTACTTTATACAAGATGACGGGGAGTTCTCTTTCTACAAGTATTTCAGCTAATGAAGAGGGAATGGTGGACATATGATATCATCATTTTGGAACTCCTAATGAATCAGGGGACCTAGATGTTCATTTGAATGGCTGCTAGCATCACAACAAGAGACATCCAGGCATACTGTGCCTCCTGATGGGAAAGAATCATCTATGAAATATTCTTGCTGAAAAACCAAATCTAATTGGATCAAGTTGGGGACCATTCGGTAAAGTCCTACCTCTGTCACCTTTGGTTGTTTTTTCTTTTTTAAACCAAGCAGAAGCCAGCCGTGTTGCATTATGGTCATGGCAATAAGTTCAGTAGTATGACCCCATTTAAAGGAAAAGAATTTTCACAGACCTCCCATGGTGATTGAAATTATTCTTATTATGTCAAATATTACTTACTACAGACATACAACTAGATGTGAACATTGTATGTTCATAACTCCTATGTAACTGTAAAACCAGTATATAGTTACACATCAGATACAGACAAAACTACCAAACGAATAACATTCAAATGAACAACGCTGATTTAATGTGAGGGAATCCTCACATGGCCACATGGCCCTCACATGGATGTTTTGCTGAAATGAAGTTGCTGCTTGCAAAGGAGCGTGGTACTGATGGCTGGGGTGGATGTTTTTGCTTCCAGTGTTGTACACAGTTGGATGACACAATTCTCCCACCATTTTCCTCTAAAAACTCTCCAGAATTTTCTCTTCATGCAATGTGATGTCGCTTCAGTTAGTCTTTGCTCACTTGGCAGGAGCTCACTGTCAATGACGTGGTGCCAAAGTAAGCAGTGTGGTTGCACTCCTAACTGTGGTCAGAACTTGGTTACAAGGTGGTGATCTGCATCAGTGGTTCTCAACCCTGGCCTCACTGAGGAATGTCCATTTTCTTAAAACCTTTCTAGGTGATTCTAATGTGCAGCCAGTACTGAAAACTACTGAGCTCTCTCTCTCGCTCTCTCTCTGTCTCTCTCGGTGCTTTATTAAGATGCCAGTGATCTGAGAACATGGTGGGTTACATACCCTCAAAAACCATCTTAACATCTCATCTCAAGCCAGCCTATTTAATAAGGAGAAGAAAGGGTAGGTAAGAGGTTTGGAAAAAGGGTTAATTTGGTAAGAGTTGCAGTCCAGGGTGATTTTCCCAGCACATCTTTGTCTGTTTTATCCGTTGATCAACAATTCTTTATCTGCCTCATGGGCATTCCCTCCCTGGACTGCAATTGCTCAGATACCATCTCCAAGGCTTACAGACCCCCTGGGCCACCGAGGTTGACATGACCTTCTACAGTCCTGCATTTTAGTTCCTGGAATAACAGCTTTCCGCGGGCTCTATGTGCATTCATCACTTAAACTTACCAACGAAGGCTAAAACCTTTAACTGTTGAGTTCCCCTCTCATTCCCCCACCGTTAGTTTTAACTATCTTATCTCTATAAAATTAGTTTCATATGGAAGTAATCATCTTGCTGTTGAATAAACAGTCCTGCCATTGGAAACCATCCTGCAGGCAATTTGAAGTGACTAAAGGCAGATGATACATTAGGGGTGTTGTCGCCATTCATCTGAGACAGTTGTTACTACAACTGACAAAGGTTGCGAGCTCTCCAGCCTGGGCTGCATTAGCGATTTTGAAAGGAAGCATTTCCCTGTCCTTCAGAGTTATTAAAGGTCCCCAATTAAAGATTTTATTTGTACTTATATTTAGAGAGAGAGGAAGGGAAGGAGAGAAACATCAATGTGTGGTTGTCTCTTGTGTACCCCCAAGTGGAGACTTGGCCTGCAACCCAGGCATGTGCCCTGACTGGGAATCGAACTGGCAACACTTTGGTTCGCAGCCCACGCTCAATCCACTGAGCTACACCAGCCAGGGTGATAGGTCCCCAATTATATGAACAATTTTGGAGGCTTTCCAGGGGAGGGCAAATGCCTGTAAGACATGAAGTAAAGTTTGTTCAACATAGGTTCTTCCCGCAAGATAAAAGTCAAAGACGTTTAGAACATTTTTACTAAACATACCTGAATATTTTCATCTCATTTGAAAAGAATAACTTTTCCATAACATGGGGAAAGAATAGAAATCATTGTTTTTGAAGGATGACTTTCAGGTCTTCTTGTGGTTTGGTGGCCCACTGTTCCTCCAGGGCTTGCTTTACCCTGGTGTGATAAATCCAAGGTTTTATTTCTTCCCACTTCACCATGGCAGGGATAGTGAGGAGCACATCCCAAGGTCCAGTCCACTTTTCTCCTAGTTGGCTCTCAGGAGATGCTGTCATCCAAGTCTTGAGTAGTATCTTATCTCCAGACTCAAAGAAATGTAGCAAACCTGTAGGGGACAGGTCTCTAATACAAGTGAAGTCATTCATTACAGCTAAGATCTGACTTAGATGTTGTACGTAGTTTTTTACCTTTGCTTCTTGATCTACGTACATGTCTCCCACCCCACTCACAGCCTGAAATTGTCCATACACAATTTCATAGGGACTCAACTGAATCCCACTTCGAGGAGCCACCTTATCCTGAGCAGGGGAGTAGGTTAAACTTAGTCCCAGCGGAGATGAGTTTCTTGACACAGCTGGGCTGTATTTTTCTTCAAGGTGTGATTCATCTTCTCTACCTGCCCGAAGTCTGAGGTCTCCATGCTGCGTGGAGTGTCCACCTGATCCCTAAAAATTTACTAATCTTTCTGATGCTCAGTGTTGGCAGCCGACCAACAGCTGACCTTTGACACAGTCGGGTCGGATGAGACGCATCTGCATAGCAGAGGCGACTGTGGCCGGATCTCCTGTCTATCTCTTCCTGTATGCCTGTCCCTGCTAGCAATAGGTGGTGGGGTTTTTGGACACCTGTGTGTTATAACAAAAAAAAAATCTGCATGATGCCTCTGATTCTGCACGAAATGACTTGCTGACCACAGAATAGAGACCCCCAGCAACCCTAATGTTGCCTGCTTCCCCCACCTGGGAAGTTAAGGACAAAATTAAACTATGGGCAGACCAACTGCCAGAGCGCTGAAGGAAGCTGTTGCTAGGAATGTTTCTTAGGGAGTCGCCACTTGAAAGCTTAAGATTTATTAGAGCCACTACCCCTCCCATACCCTGGACAGGAGTGTAAAGAAGCAAGGAGTTCCAGTTGCAAATAATAATCTCAATACATGAAAACGAACACAAAACATGCCCCCCTCAAGATGTATAAATCAAAAGACCTAGGCAAAAAACCAGTAACCTAACTGAGACTTATTTAATTTTAACGGACAATAGTTGATTTCTATATAACCTATAAATCACCCCTTGCACCCTTTTAATTTAGATCAATCCCTAGAATCTCAATAGACACCTAGTTACTAATTGGCACCTGAAAGTTTATGTCCATATAGCTTCATTGGCTATCTGATTAATGACCCTATTGGTCAAAATAACCTTTGTTTAATATGGTTGATCTGTGGGACCTCCTGTACTTTTCAGTTATTTCTTTGTTTAATATGATTGATCTGTAAACCCTTCTGTGTTTTTAGAAATTATTTCTGTGGTAACCATTTCTGTTTTAATAATCACACTATGCATTGAATGTTGTATAACCTCCCCTGTAAAAATAAAGATGGATTTTTCTCGGTGAGTCAGTCAGGCCCCAAAAGCCTGACTGTCCTCTGGCACCCCACCGGGTGTCTCGCTTCATTCACTTCGCCTTAATCGTGCCTCCTTCGGGGACCCTGAGACTCCACCGAGGCTGGACCCCGGCAGTGCATAACTGCCACCTGTAAAGGTACCTGAACAGCCTCTAAGAATGTACATTTTCTGTTGCATGCTTAATTTCCTGTTTATTGGAGGTTAATAGTCTCTTTCCTTTTAGGTCCACATCCTCTGTCTTTTAAGTCAGTTCTGCTGGAATACACTTCACCAATTATTTCAGCGCAGCCATGCATTAGCACAGTCCAGTCAGGCTGTGGGAGAAGGGAGGCAGGGTTTAATCTTACAGATTTGAATTGCTTGGTACCTGCCTGTTCTTTCAGCAGTGAACCATGAACTGCCTTTTTGCTCCAGCAGGCTCCACAGTTTGTGGGGTGTGTCGATGGTGATAGGCTGTCCTGAGGAAAACTTTGCAGCTTCCTGTAAGAGCTCACAGGTGGCTGTCCCTGGAGAGTGCAATCTAGTTTCTGTGACAAAGCCAATAAGACCCCTCTGCCAGGCTCAAGCAGGAACCTAAGAAACCTCACTGCTTGTTGGCAAACCTGGGCCTGAGAACTACTGATTTCGATGATCCAGAAAATTGCTTGTAATGACTATTCTTTAGCGTATCATCCAAAAGGATGTCAAATTTAATCATTCTTAGAGAGAATATGAAGTTTCATGAAAATATGGCAGCGAACACCCAGGGCTTTGAGAAACTTGGTTTGCAGTTTGATGCCCAGGCCTAGTTATGGGCCCTTACACAACTTCTCTGAAGTCTGGTTTCTCACTATAAAAAGAAACTAATAATAGTATCTACCTCACAGGATGTTTGTGAGAATTAGATGAGAAAATGACCTAGAGAAAGCACTAAACATAATGCCTGGTCCCTGGTGAGTACTTACTAAATGTTAGCTCTTATTTATTATCAACTGTTATGTTGAAAACCATCTGGAAGCTACTAAAACCCTTTCTGTACTCATGTGAGCCCCAAGAAAGCAAGAGGTGATGGGGGAATAGCATGCTGGGAGAACATCGTGAAGAAGGGTGTTTGGTAGCCTTTGATCGGTGGGGCAACAAAGGCAATGGTGACTGGGGTGGGTTCAGTAAGGGTACAGGCCTGTCCGTCTGAGCTATGGATAACTGACTGGCTTGAAGCCCAGACTTGCAGCACAAACGGATGAAGATGATGCACAAGTCACCCCGAGGCGACAATCCATAGGAAGAGATGATGAAGCAAGAAAACAATGATGAGGCCAGTCAAGCAGAAAGATAGAATCCTAGGAGCAGACATGGTTACCTGCAGACTCTGAACAGGAGGCCAGGCCTGCCACACTCAGGAGGATGGTAGATGCTTGCCTTGGGCATAGCCAGCTCTCTATCAGTTGCTACTGAGCAGCCACTTACTTCAAGGAGCAGTGATAACTGCCATCCACCTGGGCCCTACTGGGGAATCACAGGTTGGGGGAGAGTGGCATTAAGGCATTCACAAATCATTAGGTTTCTTCTGAGCTGTTGCTTTTGCATTTCTGTGAAACAGAGTCTACTGTCCATGGAAAGGCTGTCCCGTGAAATCCAAGCAGTTGAGGATCTTGGCCTATGACTGGGTCAATGCCAAACAATAGCTCTACCATGGACCCTGTAATCAGATTTGTAGCAGGATGTCACAAGCTATTCGCAGACAAACTCAGCTACTTCCCATTTTAAAAGTACAGTAGCCCTCCTCATCTGAAGTTTTGCCTTCCACCATTTCAGTTACACATAGTCAACCGCAGTCCAAAAACATTAAGTGGGAAATCCAGAAATACACAATTCATAAATTTTATTTATTTTTTATTTATTGATTTGAGAGAGAGAGAGAGAGAGAAAGGGGCAGCGAGAGGGAGGGAACAGGGGAGAGAGAGTGTACTAGAAAGAAATATCAATCTGTTCCACTTACTGGTTGATTCTTGTATGTGCCCTGACCAGGGATCGAACGTGCAACCTTGGTGTATCAGGACAGCACTCTAACCAACTGAGCTACCTGGCCAAGGCCCACATTTTGTAAAATTTAAATTACACATGGTTTTGAGTAATGTGATGAAATCTCATACAGTCCTGCTCTGTCCCACCCAGGACATGAATCATCTTTTTGTCCTGCATCTCCACACTATAGATGGTCCCCACCCTTCAGTCATTTCGTGGCCGTCAGGGTTATCAGATGGACTGTCGCTGTATCTCAGTGCTTGTATCTCAGTACTTAATAATGGCCCCAAAGTGCAAGAGTAGTGATGCCGGCAATCCGGACATGCCAAAGAGAAGCCGTAAAGTGCCTCCTTTAAATGAAAAGGTGATACAGTGCAGTGAGAAATTTTGAGAGATCCCTGGCTGGTATAGCTCAGTGGACTCAGCACAGACCTGCGAACCAAAGAGTCGTTGGTTTGATTCCCGGTCAAGGCACATGCCTGGGTTGTGGGCCAGGTCCCCAGTTGGGGGTGTGCAAGAGGCTACTGCACATTGATGTTTCTCTCCCTCTCTTTCTCCTTCCCTTTGCCTCTCTCTAAAAATAAATAAATACAATCTTTAAAAGAACTTTTTGAGACAGAAACTGAGGTCACATTCACATAACTTTTATTACAGTATATTGTTATAATTGTTCTATTTTGTTATTAGTTATTGCAAACAGCCTAGAGTTTCATCTCTTACTGGGCCCAATTTAGAAATTAAACTTTATCATAGGTGTGTATGTATGTAGGAAAAAACATAGTATATGTAGGGCCCCATACTGTCCGCAGTTTCAGGCATCCACTGAGGGTCTTGAAAGTATCCTCCGTGGATAAGGGGGAACTGTATCAAAAATTTTGATTTTATAACGTTTTTAAGGGATAGAATAAGCTTAGCAAATAATGATTATATTTAAAAAACAGAGAAAGTCCCCTAATATCCATATGTAATAATTGACAAGTCCTTAGGCCTGAAATACTATTCTTCCCAAATGATTATGTCAGGGATAGTATTTTAGAAAAATAGTAATGTTAAAGCTATCTTCACAGAGGCGTTGCTTACATGGGCTTTTCTCCATCTTTTCCAGGTTTATCATTGTTTCTTTCCTGTCCTATCATTTCCCCAGAACATGTTTTCTTACTTGCTTGGTGATTTCAAGCTTTAACAGATTTGTTTTATAGTTCAGTTTTTAAAGAGGTGTCTTTGTGATTGAGATGAACATTTAGTGAGCTGATGCTGTGGTGTTTCAGCTTTTAATATTAAACTTTAAGGGACTTCTTTAAAACGGACACAAAAACTTCCTAAAAGCTTTCATGGTGACAACACTGGGCCCTCAGGGTTAAGCTCTAAGAAGAATGAGAAAACAAAGAGTTATTATTGTAAGTCCCTTGGTTAATCTAATTTATTCACATATTTAACCTCAGTCAGCATGTAGTTGTTTTCCTCAGAGGCCCACTTTCCAAAACACAATTTTCAAGTTTTCTTTCCCCACAAGGCTCCTTGTGTTCAGTTAACCTTTTTTATGTTAGTTAGCCAGCGTCTCTCTCCTAGTTACTTGCCACCCAAGAGGAGCCTGGTTGAGAGTGGACGCTATAAGCCTGTTTCTCGGTGGCAGGCTGTCTGAGCCACCAGTATATCCTAGATCTCCTGTGTATTAAATCCAGTACAGGATCACACTTGTTTATATGGCTGCCTTCTCACTTAGGAAGCTATAACACACATGGAAACAAAGGGATGATCTGCCAGTTCCCCCTTCCACTGAGGAGCCCAGGATCCACTCCCTGGAGAACACAGAAAGACAGGAGTATTGTTTTTCAGGCCTGCCAACATCTTTAGGGAAGACATTAATCTGGGAAATCAGTACAGTGGTTCTTATCAACTGCCATTTTCCTTATTGTGGTAATTAGCGGGCATAGGAATTTAGATCACTGTAATGAGGGTGCTCATTTCCCTTCTTGATACCTGTGCCCAACTCTAGCCTGTTTGCAAATGTCCTGTAAAAATATGGGATTTTTGTTCCTGCCCCATCAGCAAAGTGATCGTTTTCCTTCTGAATAGTATTTTATGAAGGATGAGATTTTTGTGAAGATGTTTTTCCCCATTTCAGAATCCCTCCCACCTCCACCTCCTTACTTGTGTTAACAAATGGGCTTATTTATTACGATGGGCATCAGTTTCTAAGCTCTTGAAAATTGCACGGGTGAAATGTACAGTGTCATCAGTATAAAGTTATCTTACAGGTGTTGCCACATATAAAACCTTGGAATTCAACTGGCCTCTTTCCAGATTTGTTTAAGCAATTACAAGGTTTTAGGTTATGTTTCTTGGCCATTTTTATTTTGCACACAACAGCAAGAAAACTGTGTTCAGAAACAGAGGATGAGTAAAAATGCATACATCAAATGATGAAATCAAAGAGTAGTTTATTAAAAAAGAATCAAAACAGAAACTCTAAGTACCAGTGTGTACATTGTACACATTTAAATGACTCACAAGAATGAAGTTTTTTTTTTCATATACATTAAGATCACACCACCTTGTTGTTTATTGAAAGATGTTCAAGGGTAAATCTGACTCCAAACTACATTGCCATTTTAAAAAGACCACATTTCAAACATGCAACAACGCCACTGGTAATAAAGCTTTGGAATGGGTGCTCATTCTATTATTTCACTACAAACATGATAGGAAGCAAGATAAGTTGAGAACTTTTTCTAAAATAGAATGGAAGGTGTAGTCTGCACCAGCACCCCTCACTCCTCTGCTGCCATCTTTAGCAAGTACTCTTTGTCAATCTTGAAGAGTCTCCATCCCTCTTCGCTGGACAGATCAGAGGCACCTCTTTTTTTGTAGAAGTTGATAGATGGTTCATTCCATTCTGCTACCAGGAAGTGCATGCTGCTGCAGCGACATTTCATCGCCACCTGTTATACACAGGGGACAGTAAAACACAGACTCAGTGACATTTCACCTGCTTTCCAGGACCCAGTTTTGATTCAGTCATTAAAATAATCCAGTAACGCTAACCAACTTGGAAGTGAAAAATCAAAACGTACCTGGCTTAGATTCTTCAGAATCTCTGATCCTATCCCAAAGCCTAAAAGAAAGATGGGTCACATTTTTAAAATGTCACTTGAAGGACTGCAAGCCCTGATTTCTCTTTAGAGCCACCCTCGTGAGTTCAACCATACCTCTATAATCACTCATTACGAAGAAGTCCTCAAGGTACAAGAGTTTGCCAATCCATGGGTCGTAGGTAAAATAGTACATGGCGAAACCAACGATGCTGTGTCCTGCAATCAGAGTATCACATGAGCTACAGGCAAAATGCATTCATGAAAGCTGCAGCTGCAAAATCCAAAGTGCACCATAGGTTTTAGAAAATATGCACGCATGTATTAGCGAGAATGCTTTCATTACTTGTCAGAGCCAAAATGCTATGATCTTCAAGTAAACCCACACATTTTTCACATCCTATTGATATAGTGGTATGCGGAGTTGGGAATAAGGCTTATGCGGCAGTTCAGCATAGTAGATGTTTGTAGTTCAGAAACTCTGCTTCCTTAAGGTCAGGACATTAGGCCAAAGTGCAAGGTTTACTTTCAGAACTCGCCTTCCAATGAAAACATTTTCAATTTGCTCACCCCAGTTTTTAAGCCAGAAAGAGCAGAGGTATAGAGAAACATCCACATTGTCTCTAAATAATACTTCATCCCTTATATTTTCTTGTTTTCTGCTCATTTCTTCTAGCTTGGGGAACAAACTTCAGAAAAAAATGCTTAAGCACCCACCCAAATAACTTCCCCTTTTAGTTTTGTCTTCTGACCAGTTAACTGAGACCAGCAAAAAGAATAAAATATTCAGACTCCGTTTTATTTAGTGTCTATAATTCCAAACGGAGGCAAAGATTTCAAATTAAACTTTGTTGCCATCTTATAGTCCTTTGCAAGCACAGGAAGTGAGAATACAGTTTCTGATCTACCGTGTTTTAAGTGTGTGATAATAGGGCCTTACCTCATTTTTATCATGATCATCTACTTTATTGTGTAAAGGATCTTTTAGTTACCTCCCCGCCCATCCATGTACACGGAAGGGCCATGTACATGGCGAAGCTAGAGACTGTAACCTGAAGATTGGGACAAATTAAAACAAACGTGATTTAACAGAATTAACCAAAAAGAAATGTTACAATAGGGTCAAACAAGAACCATTCATGAAACTGAATCACAACAAATGACCTACCTAAGTCCTCCCGGTCTCCACCGCACTGATACTTACTTACCTTTAAACAGCTCAAGTTTTTCTGGGTCTCCACGGCACTGTGATACTTACTCGAACAGCTCTTTTTATCTGCCCTGGTAAGTGCAGCACATCTATTTTATTTCCTCATTAGTTCGAACACTGGCTGCCTATTATTTCTGGCCAACTTCTCAGTAACTTAGGCCTGTGTTGTCAGTGCTCCTACAGGGCATACACTACGTCTATACGACATACTAGCACTTTCTGGGAGGGGAGGGTGATTACCTTCCGGAGTGCTGTGCTCCTTGGATACTTCTGCCACGAGGCAGTGGTAGAAGGGGTGCTCTCCGAAACCATCTTCCTGTAGATCTGCAAGAAAGGGCAGCAGGGACAGCCAGTGTTGGCCTCGGTGAAGGCGACACACACCCGAAGCTCTCCCCCCACCCCCAGCCCCGCCACTGTGGCGTTACCTTTTTCAGTTAATATTACTTGTTCTTCCATGTATTCATATTTAGCCAGTTCCTGAAGCGATGCACATAGGACAAAAGGTAAGAGTCAGAACAGGGAGGTCCCGGCGGCGCGGCCAGCCTAGGGGGAATGGGGTGGGCGGGGCGGGGCGGTGATTTGTTCCCGGAATCCCAGAGCGGCAGCACCGCGGGGGCTGGGGGAGGCGGGTGGAGAAACGGGAACCTGACGGACAAGGACTCGGCCCGGGACGAAACGCAACCACCCCTTCCCACCCCGCGCCGCCCCCGGGAAGAGCCAGCGCCTCCCGCTACCTTGATCAGCCGTAAGATGTCACTGCAGTCAGTGGCGGTGGCCGGGCGGATCACGAATTTAGCCATTTTCGTCTTTTGCTTCTCTTCCCTTTGCGGACCAGGCCCCTGTACTTGAACAACAGGAGAAAGTGGTTCTTCATTCGTTTCCCGGGAGCTTCCTCTTCTCAGTCAGGCGGGCACCATGACCCGGGGAGCTTCGGTGAACAGCAGAAACACTTGACCAGATCGCACTGGGCTGGTATGACCGTTTCGGACGTCCGCTACCGGCTTTTCTTACTTCGGAGAAGCCCCGCCCCTGACAGTGAGGCGGTGGCACCTCGGCCAATGAGGCTGCGAACGCCCTCCTCCTTCCTGGCCCCGCCCTCTCCTCGAGCTCGCCTGTGAACCCCTGCGGCGCAGGCGCTGGTCCGGGCGCTGGTGGCGACGTGCGCAACCGGTTCTCTAGCGGCGCCCTCTAGTGGCGTTTTACGGAGCCTTACCGAAAAGCCCGACCTCGGAATCTAGGCGTCCCTGGTAACCTTAGGAAAAGGAGGAGGAGGGGTTCCCCTTGGGGTCCGAAACTTGGCCTTGGGCTAAGGGGAGATTAGAGCAGCGGTTGTAAAAGTGTGGTCTGGGAAACTCTGGTTCCAAGATCCTTTCTGGGAGTCTGTGTCAAAATTAGTTTTGTAATGATTGTAAGACTTCGTTTGCCTTTTAAAACCTCGCTGGAATTTTTCAGAAGCAAACTCATGTGTGATTAAGTCATCACTCACATGACTGAAGAAATGGGTGTTTGTACATACATTTGTTTCCGAGAATTTCCTAAGAAGATATGTGGATTTCTCAGTAATTTATTTCTCCTATACGGTACTTGTAATGTCTAGAGTTAACAGAGTGTTTTCTTTTATACTTTTTTCCCCTTCTTAAATCTTAGTTCTTCCTTGTGGGAACACTCCTACTTTAGGTACACGCATCATAATTTTCTTTATGGAACGTCTGCTTTTGTAAAATTTTCTGTTTTGCTTGCCTAAATATGTCTTCAATCCTTAAAATTTTCGAAGGATTTATTTCACTGCATATAGAATCTGAGGTTGGACTTACTGATGACATCTGTCTTCTGAAGTCCATTGCTGTTGACAGTTGTAATCCCTACTTGCTCCATCTTCTGTGCTTTTAATACCTTTAAATTTTTTTTATTTTGAAATAACTGTAAACTAGGATGTCTGATGACATTGTTGCTCTGTCCACTAAAGGAATGTGTGCCTGTGTATTCTTATGTTTTCTGAACTTTTGAAGATAAGTATTTTTGCATTCAACACTTTTTAAATGTCCTGAAAGCAGAATGTTTGAGAAGATTTGGATTAGGATGTAGCCATTCCTGTTGTACCCACTGGAAAAAGTATTCAGACCTCTTTCAGATAGCCTTTTTCTTTTACAACCCATCTTCTCAGACAGACCCTCCTGAGGGTCTTGCTTGAGCTGCCCTGCCAGGATTTCTGGAAGGGTCAAAGAGAAAGCATAAAGGGAGCCTGCTGTGTTTTCAGTATGTAAAATGAGAGGTTGAACTGCCACCAAATGACCTCGCCCCAACATTTTCTGCCTTTACTAGGATTATCCCCTATGTAGAAAAGAAAGCAAAAGTAGCTTCTCTGTTATGGTTCCCACCCTCTGGAGACGTCACGGGAGTTTACGAAATGTCTTTCTCAATGATCTTTTAAAATATCATTGATTCCCTGCCCTGGCTGGGTAGCTCAGTTGGTTAGTGTTTTCCCCATGCGCCAGGGTTGTGGGTTCCATCCCTGGTGAGGACACATACAAGAAGCAACCACAGAGATTGCCCCCTGCAAACCAGATGTAGAGGCTGAGTGATTTTTGTTTGTTTGAAAAGATTTTGTTCATTTTTAGAGAGAGGGGAAGAGAGAGGGAAGAGAAGGTGAGAAACATCGATCAGTTGCCTCTAGTATGATTCCAACTAGAGGCCTGTCCTGTAACTCAGGCGTGTGCCCGACTGGGAATCGAACTGGGGACCTTTTGATTTGTGGGATGATGCCCAACCCATTGAGCCACGCTGCTCAAGGCAAGGCTGAGTGATTTTTAGACAAAGACGTGGTCATATTCCAAGGCTATGAATGTTTATGAGTTCAGATTGGTGTTGTTGACCCAAGGGTCATTGCTCTCTATGATGAACACGTTTTGTTTCAAGGTTCCCAACAGTGAGGCAGTTATTTGAAAGCAGGTTGTGTAACCGTGCAGAAACTTCATTTCCTTAGTATGACCTTTTCTCCTTTCTTTCCTCTTGATTCAAACTGGCCTCATCCGGCTCCCTGACTCACCCACCTCCTTTTCCCTTGCACATTCACTCCCTTAAGCATTAAGCCCGCAGGACAATGAGATTCTGGTTGGCATCCAGTTCTCTTAGGAACAGGTCTGTTGAACACAGACACACAGTTCTAGTCAAAGTAGAGAGAACACCTAGGCCTTAGTTGTGTTTCAGCTCCAGGCCCAGAAAAGTGGTGAAACCAGAAGTGACCCATGGCTGCATCAGGACCAGATGCACTGACCAACTACCTACCCCCTGCCCTACCACTGACCAATCAGTACAGACCACGACCCTGACCATGACCCTAATTCTCTTCATCACCATAATTAATTTTTCCCCAGAAGCCATCTGGGACCTCGGTCTTAGAGTAACAACCTCACCTATGATTCCAGGCTTGGTGCCATGTCCTTGACTAATAAACCTTTACTTTCTTTGCTGCAAATTCCTATTTGCATTTGACTGGGCTATGGTGCACATAGGTGAACAAACCCCTTTAGTTTGGTAACAGTTGTCTTATAAAATCTCTTCTGTATTAATTATTTGTTGTCACATAAATTAATGCAAATTAATAATAGACATATGTCTATTATTGTGTGCTTTCTGTAGATGGGGGAGGGGCGTCTAGGCATGGCTTAGTTGGGTCCTCTGCCCAAGGTGTCAGCCAGGCTGCATTCTCACTTGGAAGTGTGATGAAGGAAGAATCCACTTGCAAGCTCAGGCTGTGGGCATTAGCAGAATTCATTTCCTTGACTGAAGGCCTTGGCTTCTTGCCGTCAGTTGAGGCTATCCCCTTGTTTTCATTTTTATTTTTTAAGCTTTTATTTATTTCTTTTTAGAGAGATGGGAAGGGAGGGAGAAACACAGGGAGTGAAACATCAATCAGTTGCCTCTGCATGCTCCCAAACAGGGACCTGGGACCAAATAGATATGTACATGAGAAACATCAATCAGTTACCTCTTGCATGCTCCCAAATAGGGACCTGGCCTGCAACCTAGGCATGTGCCCTGACTGGGAACCAGACTGATGACCTTTTTCTTTGCAGGTTGGCACTCAATCCACTGAGCCACACAAGCCAGGGCTGTCCTTTGTTTTTAGAAGCTGACCTGCAATTCCTTGTCACCTTGGCATACCTGGTATGGCCATTAACTTCATGAAGCCAGCATAAGAGTCTGTTAGCAAGATATAATCTTTTTTTGGTGAAAACCCACACACAACATAAAATTTACCACCTTAACCATTTGTAAGTGTATAGTGCTGTTAACTAAATGCATGTTATTGTGTAACAGATCTTTGGAACTTGCAAAACCAAAACTCTGTGTATGTACGTATTGAACCACTTCCCATTTCCCGCTCCCTCAGCCCCTGGTAACCACCATTCATTCTACTTTCTGTCTCTGTCAGTTTGAGTATGTACTTTAGATACCTCATATAAGTAGAATCATACAGTTTCTTTCTATGAGTGGCTCATTTCACTTAGGATAATGTCATCAAGATTTATCCATGTTGTAGCCTATGACATAAATTTTCTTTTTCAAGGCTGAATAATATTCCATTGTATGTATATACCACATTTCTTTATCCATTCATCCATCAGTGGACATTTAGGTTCCGTCCACCTTTTTGTTATTAGGAATAATAGTACAATAAATATAGGAGTGCAAATATCTCTTTAAGATCCTGTTTCAATTTTTTTTGGATATATGTGCAGAAGTGGGATTGCTGATCATATGCTAATTCTATTTTTAATGTTTTGAGGAACCTCTGTACTGTTTTCTATAGAGGCTGCACCATTTTACAATCCCACCAACAGTGCACAAGGATTCCCTTTTCTCTACATCTGTACCAGCACTTGTTGTATTGTTAGTTTTGAAAAATTTTTGGATAGCGGTCATTTCAGTAGGTGTGAGGTGATATGTCATTGTGATTTTGATTTGCCTGTCTCTGATTAGTGATGTTGAGCATCTTTTTAAGTTAAATTTATGGGGCTGACATTGGTTAATAAGATTATATAGTTTTCAAATGTACATTTCTACGGTACATGGTCTTCATACTGCACCGTGTGCCTGCCATCCAAGTCTTACCATTTTCTGTCACCATGTATTTAACCCCCTTTACTCCATCCCCCAATTCACTTTGAACATTTATTTATATGCTTGTTGGCCATTTGTATGTCTCCTTGGAAAGCTGTCTGTTCAAGTTCTTTGCCCATTTTAAAACCAGGGTTGTTGTTGTTGTTGTTGTTAAACTACAGGGGTTATTTTTGTATTCTGATTATTGACTTATCAGGTATGTGATTTACAAATATTTTCTGAAAATTCAGTAGGTTGCTTTTTTACTCTGTTGGTTGTTTCCTTTGATGCAGGAAATTTAAGGTTTGATATAGTCTCACTTGGCTATTTTTTGCTTTTGTTGCCTGGCAACAGAGAGTTTTACATAGTGTAACACAACCATAGGAGTGACACCCTATCACCTTCAACACCTTCTGTTGATTAAAAGCAATTCATAGGCCCTGCCCACACTCAGCAGACAGGATCACATGGAGGTGTAAACACCAGCAGACAGGATCACGGGAAGGGGTCACCTTGAAGTCTGTGTGCATTTGAAGGGCAGTGAAAGCCTGCTTATTATTCAACAAATATTTAGTAAGGTCTGTTTCCTGCCAAGCATCATGCCTAGGGGAATGCTAAAATAAATATCACATAGTCCCTGCCTTCCAGGAACTTATAGTTTAACAATACAGGCCCTTACAGTTCTAGTTATGATTGGAAGGGAGTCAGCCTGCTGGAGAAAAGAGACAGAACAATCGGAGCTGAGGGGCAGATACACAGTAAGGCACCCATTCAGGATGACCTACCTTCTCCCCGAGGCCCTCCCTTTCTCCCCTTCTGAAATCTTGTCCAAAGGGAAGACTCAACTCATAGATCAAGGCTTAACTCCTCATAAATATGTAGGAAATCTGCGAAGGTGCAATCAGTCATCCTTAGGTCTGCTAAAATATCACCTCTATGAATCTGAATATGGATGTTACTCAGTAAGAAGATCATAGGGAATAATTGCCTGTTAGTACATAAAGTAAAAGACACCCCCTCTTTTCCCTATGGCCCCTGGGTACACATAATAGATTTTTAAAGTGCAGAATCCAGTTTCCCATTCTTTGTACGCTTCATAAACTGGCAGTTAAATGTTAACAGTGAATCCAGGAAAACAGAGGATACTTCAAAGAAGAAAATGTAGGGGAGTGAACTGCACCAGAGCAGCCTCCATTGACCCGAGGAACAAGGAACAGACCCACGCACTGGCCCTGGTGTGAACAGATATTGGGTATATTCTGCTGGAGGAAACAGGTTATTACCTGAGAACTCGCCCTGGAGGTGGAGAGTAGAGGGTGAGTCATTGCTTTTGGTAGGGGAGATGATGGAAGTGGGAGAAGTGTGCAAGAAGATCAAAAAGGGACCCAACACCACAGGATTGAGAGAACTGTAATACATTTTAAGGTCTTTTAAAATATATATATTTTATTTATTGTCCTGCTGGTGTGGCTCAGTGGATTGAGTGCCAGTTTGTGAACCAAAGGGTTGCTGGTTCCCTTAAAAAGAAAAGACTTTATTTATTTTTAGACAGAGGGGAAGGGAGAGAGAAAAAGAGGGAAACATCAATGTGTGGTTGCCCCTCGCATGCCCTCTACTGAGGATCCACAACCCAGGCATGTGACCTGACTGGAAATTGAACTGCTGACCTTTTGGTTCAAAGGCCAGTGCTCAATCCGCTGAGCCACACCAGCCAGGACTGACTAGCATTTCTTAGTGCCCACTTTGAGTGGTATGCCTTGCTTGGCATTTTACAGCTGTGATTTCATTTAGTCTTAATTACCATGTATTATTTTTTATTTTTTATTTTATTTTATTTTATTTTAAATTTTTATTTATTTATTTATTTTTAGAGAGGGAAGGGAGGGAGACAGAGAGAGAGAGAGAGAGAGAGAGAGAGAGAGAGAGAGAGAGAGAAACATCAATGTGCGGTTGCTGGGGGTCATGGCCTGCAACCCAGGCATGTGCCCTGACTGGGAATCGAACCTGCGACACTTTGGTTCACAGCCCGAGCTCAATCCACTGAGCTGTGCCAGCCAGGGCTATTTTTTATTTTTTATAGGTGTCCCACTGTGTCATCTACATTCTGTTAAATTGAAAAGATATTTGTTGTTATACTAAAAAGGGGTAACTATACAGTTCCATTCAGAGCTTTGGGGGAAAACCGGGAATGAAATCAGCCATTTAAGTAAAGTTGGCCTGGATAAATATAATCTGGAAGAATATGGATTTTTTTCCCTTTGAAGCCCTCCAATCTGTATTGTTGAGATTTCTGTCAACATAGAAGTCTGGAATGTTAGTGATTTTCTAGTCCAAATTCTTCATCTAAGGAAACCGAAGCCCAGAGAAGGTAAAGCACTTGCCCAAGGTCTCAAAGCTAGAAAGTAGCAGAGTCAGAAATGCAATCAAGGTCTCCTGACCCTTGGGCAAGAGATCTTTTATTAAAGTACTGTGTAACTATGGCCCTCATAGATCTTCTGGCAAAAATGGGAAGTTTAAAAACAGATTTTACCATATCCTGTCCTAAGGCTGGAGCTTAGGCAAAAAGAAAAGAAAAAAAAGCCCCCACAGAAACTGTAAATATTCAACACATTTGATCCCCTTTACACAAATTAAGTTTCTCGAGCACACACCTAGTTTAATTATAACCAGAACGCTTGCTCTTGACAATTCCAGCCTCCCCGATATCTTGCTCTTCCTAAGTCTTCCTTCTGTGACCTGCATCCCCACCCCCATACCAAGAATAGGACTGAGAAGTAGGACTATGGACTGTGCATCAGGAATGCCTACTGCCTGAGACAAGGAAACAATCAACTTGCTCAGAGATCCCTGCTGCCCTAAAAGGATGCAGGAAGCTACCCCGATCCAGACTCCTTCCTAGAAGAATTCCAGAGGCCAGAGGACTTTCTGCTCGTGGAGGACTCCTCTCTGGACATGTAGTCAGTGAATCTGGGGCATCCCAACACCATCACTCTTTCTGAGATAAGCGTTATCCCAGTACTTTGAAGGTGGTCCACTGCTCTCCATTTATGTTCTTCCCTCATAGATAGTGTACACATTCATCATCTGACAGGAAGGAGGGGTTTTCTCATCCAAACAAGAGACTTAGACAAGGCCATCCTGTTGGCATGGAGCCTAAGGGTAGTTGACTTACTAAGTACTTTTTGGTTGGTGG